>NC_134486.1:221609759-221804759 GCF_040206685.1 Ascaphus truei
ATAAATACATTTAAAATACATTTTTATTCATAGTGTAGATGTGCAGGGGGTCTCCGGAGCTGAACCGCGTTGGTTTCAGGTCCGGGGACCCCCTGCTCCCCGAGATACAGCCCCCTTTATGGGGTGCCGGTATCCCTCTGCTTTGTTTACATGCCGCGGTCACATGATCGGGATCTTTAATGCAGAGGGATACCGGCACCTCATAAAGGGGCCTGTATCTCGGGAAGCAGGGGGTCCCCGGACCTGAAACCAACGCGGTTCAGCTCCGGAGACCCCCTGCACATCTACACTATGAATAAAAATGTATTTTAAATAATTTTTAATGTGCCGTTGTTTGCGCAGAGAGAGTAGCGGTTCTCTCTCTGCTGCAAACACATCTCACCAGGGGACGGCCTATAGTATCATTGATGTGCATATACAGTACTGTATGTGTATGTTAGGGGTTATAGGGGTTGTTGTTATACGGTATATACTGTAAATATACAGTATATACTGCATTACAATTCATGAATTTCTCGGCTTCAAAGACAACAGCTCGCAAACGCCCCCATGAGTTTTTACACGGCATTGCAGTACTGCAGCCAGTGGGAATAAAATGCTTAAATCCCAGCCGCGAAAATAACGCAATACACCCCGGGAGAAAACGACACAAAACCGCACATCACCGGGATATTCCGAAATTCGCGGAGCTAGCCAAGTTAGAATAAAATTGGTCGCTACTGTACATTCTCTATGTAGACGCAAGTCTCAATGGATTGGGTGACGTCCTGCACCAGAAATACACGGAGGACTCTAACCAGTAGCTTACATCAGCCATAGTCTGACTCCCAGCAAGCAGAACTATCTGGTACACAAGCTGGAGTTCCTTGCTCTCAAATAGGCAATCATGGATAAACTCCATGATTACCTCTATGGCGTCACTTTTGAAGTAAGAACGGATAACAATCCGCTAACTTACATATTGACCACCTCCAAGTTGGATGCTACCGGCCAGCGATGGTTGGCGGCCTTATCAAACTACAAATATACCCTGAAATATAAACTGCGGCCACTGAATATTAAAGCGGATGCCCTATCCTGAAAACCAGGCCTGAGCACCACTCCCAATGATGACCTCTGGGAGGAGATCCCTAGACCAGGGATGTGAGCCATGTGCCATACCGCAGCGATCATAGAAGATAGGCCTTCTCAGAGTTAAGGGTCGCGGACTCCTTATGGTGCCACTCCAAAGCCATCCCCCCACATATTGTAACCCTAAAAGGATGAATATAAGATCATTAGATGGAAAGACATGGTAGAATACCAGTTGCGGGAGCTTGTGGCGGGCATTATTCGCCAGGTTGTCCAGAGGAACAAGCCTAAATTTCTGAAGCGTGCCCCCAGCGACATGGTCACTATACTTATGCGCGAAGCAGACAAATTTGAAATGGATAACTGCCTACTCTATTGGGTGGTACAGTATCACAACCACCCAGATAGAAGACAATTGGTTCTGCCTAGGAACCTACAACATATGGTTCTGAAAGCCTTGCACGACAAGCATTGACATCTTGGCGTGGAGAAGACCTTTGGGTTGGTTTGAGGCCTATTCTTTTGGCCAAAGATGCGCGAGTCGGTGGAAAGACACTGTCATCGGTGGTCCAGGTGTATCCAGCGCAAGATGCTTCCTACCCGAGCCGCACCAATGGCTCACTTGAAGAGCTCGGGCCCCATGGACTTGGTGCATGGAATTCCTGTGCATCGAGCCTGATTCCCGAGGTGTCTGTAACGTGTTTGTCATCACAGACCATTACACGGTATGTTCTGCCACCCCAGTGAGGCCTACCAGCCAGGAGGTAAGGCGGGTGCTTCTGCACAGATACCCCTACGTTTTTCCCTGGTAATGGGGAAACCTCAAATACTTTAAGAGCTATCAGGTCATCCCAGCCACTGGACGGGGTGGTCAGGGCAGGCCCTGCGCTTTGAGTGGGGGAGGTGTGACGATAATAGGATTAATCAGCGCATTAATAAAGGCAGTATGCTCGGCTGGTTAATCCTAAATCGTATTGGGTGTGAAGGAGTTAATTTAATATGTACCATTTTCCCTTCTATGCATTGTTGTCCCCTTTTTGCAGGCTAGTCTCTACCTGCAGTGCTGAATAACAGGAGCCGTTTCATTAAGACTGCTAACGCAGGAACGGAGTGAGCCAGCACCCTGATTTTTGGTGTGCAGCCTCAGTGTAACCCCACAAGCACACACATATTAAAAATATAACTTTGTCATAAGTAAAACATATATTTTTGAAAACGTGCCTTTCTATTGCAGTTTTAAATGTACAGGCAGGATGCTATTTTTTCTGCCTGCCTTTGTAATGCATTAAGGAACAAATGTTATGCATACATGAGCTTGGGGGTATTTCCCTCTCCAGCTTCTAAAGCCCCCTGGTGAGGCAACGCCTCTGGGTCTAGGGACCTGTGGGGAGGAATGAAAGACCCCAGAGTCTTAAAGTGTGACTTAATCAGGATGTTTCTGAGTAGCAGATCCTGTTACTCAAACTGGATTTTTCACACCTTGGGACCAAACTCCAGACATTTCGTCCCCAGTAACGAGAGGCCCCTTTTTACTCAGCAGTGCTACCAAGCTGCTCACTGAGCATGCTCAGAGCTACCCAGGCTGGCCCTAGGATTTTCCCACATTACAGAGCAAGCTCTGATAGGAGGAAGATAATTCCTTGCCAATGGGATAAGGCTAATGAAAAACTCCAAGGGCCCCTGTCCTTAAAGAGGCCTGTAACCCTCATTCCTGTGTGGTTGTTACCTGATTTCTTCAAGCGGATAAGATCTAAGTACAAGGACGAACATTTAATTTTACACAGACTTATGGGCCTGGCATCTTGCGCCCCTTTGCAAATGGACTGCAATTTCAAGGGACATTATTTATGTGCTTTTCGTTCACTGTACAATTTATCCTGTTCCCTATCCCAGTAAGTTTAATTATTAAGTGTATTCTAAGTGTGTTTGTCTATTAAGGAAATAAATGTCGGTTTATTTTGCTTAACTTGTATGCTCAATCTACTCCCCCAAAATATAAAATTGTTGATAAGTTCCGTCCATCGTGACACAGGGAATAGACTGTAAAATGGGGACAAGACAGGTGGTGTAGGGGAAAACACATCAGGGTGATGCACATACAGTTAACCCCTTCAGTTCTAATGCGATTTAGGGCTAATCAGCCGGGTATAATGCCTTTATTAATGGCCTGCTTTACCCTCTCATCGCCACAGAGACCATAGAGGATACTATGGAGGGACCCTCTCTAAGGGGACCCCAAAGTCATGGAGCACGAGTAAAGGGCCCTGATGACCAACACTTACCAGGGTGGCTGCAACGTGTTAACCACTGGATCCTAGAAGCCTGTACTTCCTGAGAGACTATTCAGAGATATTTATACCCTCAATGGGAGAGGCTGAGCTTCAGGACTTTGTTTATTACTCCCCAGAGGGAGTTGCTGAAGAACTGCTCTGACGGAGTCAAAAATTTAGGCATCCTCAAACTCAGAAGACCTATGATTCTATTGGGGCACCACATTATGAGGCTCAGCAGTGGCTTCGTAGCAAAGTGAAATCCGTTATAGTAATGTTTACAGAAATTTACAACCTTATGTAGAGAATATTGTGTTAAGTTGTACATAGTTTATTGTATTTTTATTATAAAACTTGTATTGTTGTGTTACACGTTCCCAAGCGGGGAGGTTGGTTTTTCCACCAGGGGAAGGATATAGCCTGGTCCTCCATTCAGCTCTTATCTCCGCTGCAGGCGGTAGCCGGTAACGGCGCCTCCATTTTGTTTGTGTGCTCGCATGCGCAGAAAAGGTTCGCGCATGCAAAGGTTCCAGCAGCCCCAGGGGCTGCACAACACATGATACAGTACAGCCAATAGAGCTGCTAGAATCTCTTGAGGGGAGATTGGAACTTTGTGTATGTTTCAAGTTTGAGCTGACAGTTAGGAGAGTGGCAGTTGGAGCTGGGACAAGGAAGGAGTAAGTTATATATGCAGATGTCAGTGGCATCTGCACTAAGCCATATACCCCCTATTATGCCCCAGCTAGGCCCCGACTTCCACATAGTTTGTGGCTGCGATAGGGACTTGCTCCTCAGATAGGGACCCTGCCCTGCTTAGCAATATTAGTGTTAGGGACACAGGGAGACGCCGCACGGTGGCTGCAGCCTGGGGTCCAGGACACAGATCGCCCTACATTAATAAAGACATTGTTTACGATGGTACAATCCACGAGGGACCCACCCAACATAAAGGCAGATGCATTGCAGTATCAGCATCGGATCCGTGGATGCCAGCATCAGCGCCCCTGGGTGTGTCATCACCCGGCAGGAACCCAACGCATCAGTGCACCAACTCAAACACTATAGTGGGGCAGCGCTATCACACACACCTTGGGTGGGGGAGCGGAGCATTGGAACGTACGGCCGTGCGTGGCCTGGTTGGTGATATATATATATATATATGTTACTTATGTTCATTAAAACTGTTATTTTTCATAAATGTGAGTTTTAATGTATGTGGGTCCTTTAGCGGGGTTATTCTACATCATAGAATCCTGTACAGGTGAGGCGCTACCGACCGAACATCGACTTAGGTATACCCCAGGTTCCCAGTAGCGGAGACTCAGATCTCCTGTGCACCACAGGTATTGCACCATATACACACACCATAGTCACGCATCTCTTAGGGGTTGGGGAAAGTGCGCAACACTTATATAGAATATAATGTGATCTCTGTGTTTGTTCAAATCACAATAAATATGGGTGCTCTCCCAGAAACCCATAAATACATTTGCATATGATGGGGCGAATGATGTCCCCATAGCAGTCCCCCGTGTCTTTAAATACATTTAAAACCATTTATATTTAACTTTAATACATCCATTTTTGTACACCGGCTTTGTGGACTCAAACTGTCAATGGGTTAACTTACATCTGCATTGCAACAGGTGTGTTTAATCATTTTCATTCATCATGGCAGCACACGACTCAGGAGTGATCGAAGTATTTAAACCTGTGTTGGTCTTTTGAGCCCATACTCTTTGACAATGCGCTTTCTTACAGCATGAAACACGTTTGTGTGGGTATATGTGCTATTACATTTTGTGTGTTTGAAACACCTGCAGTCCAGCTCTGATTCTGTTGCAGTACACCACCATACAACCACCTTTTACCTGTCGTCTACAGTGATTGCAGCACGCCGACATATCCACGTGCACTGTCAATGGAGTGAGTAATACAGCCTTTTTCATGCTATCGTATACTTTTATGGACTGTCATTATTCGCGACAACGTTAACCAGGAGTCATACTTCAATATCATATACTCCCTGGTATAAGTGATATAGAGGTCAGTGTCAACAGGGGAGTTCATGTTTTTCCCGAAGTACACATATTGGACCTGGATGAATGACAATTATCTACAGTATGCTTTTTACACTAATAGCAGAACTGTAAAAATGTAATCCGGCGCTCCTAATCTTCTGGATTAATGGAGAATTTCTAGTGCTAGTGCACACAATATATAATGACTAAAATGTATGTGAAACGGTGCAAATTACAATAGTGCACGTTACATATATAACATGTGAGCCTAGAGTGAACAAATATTATAACACAACAGTGATATCACAAAATGTGAATAAAGTTTTATATATATATATATATATATATATATATATATATATATATATATATATATATATATGTAGCGGGTGTACCCCTGGGGTACGCCACTATTGGTACTGCATTCACCTGTGAGGCTAACCTGAGCCCTGAGCCTCTGCCACTGGGAGCCTGGGGTGTACTTACACTCGGTGCAGCACCTCCACTGATGAGGGATCCCAATGTGGTGGGAGTGCTCCCTTATCAGAACCCACATATACAATACCACACAGGATTGGATAAACAGCATTTACTGATCAGCATAATAATTATTCTCAACACATAACCAACATAACATTTCTCTGCAAACACAGCATTTATATCAGGCCTGCACAACATATGGCCCGCGGGCCGCATGCAGCCCATCTGGCCTCTCTGTGCGGCCCGCGATGACTTTGGCTGGGCACCAGTTAATTAAATAAATTAAAAAAAAAAAAGTTTAAAAAAATGGCGGCGATTCATCCCTCCTCAGTCCCTCTCCCTCCCAGCCACCTCCCTCTCCCTCCCAGCCCCCTCCCTCTCCCACCCCGCCCCCAGGTTTTGCGGTGCAGCAGCCTTGTGTTTTTTTTTCTTCAATAGCTGGCTGCCGGGGAGGTCAGAGCATGCCGGGGGCGGGGCTTAGTACCGGGGAGAGAGGATGTGCTGAGCTGATCTAAGAGAGGTGTGTGTGTGTGTGTGTGTGTGTGTGTGTGTGTGTGTGTGTGAAAATTGGGCTGGTGGGGGGGGTGGGCTGCTGACATGTGAGGGGGGTGGGCTGCTGACATGTGAGGGGGGGTGGGCTGCTGACATGTGTTTTGGGGGGTGGGCTGCTGACATGTGAGGGGGGTGGGCTGCTGACATGTGAGGGGGTGGGCTGCTGACATGTGAGGGGGGGGGTGGGCAGCTGATATGTGAGGTGCAGGGGGGGGAAAGAATGATGTGAGGTGCAGGGGGGGAGAGTGATGTGAGGTGCGGGGGGGAGAGTGATGTGAGGTGCAGGGGGGGAGAGTGATGTGAGGTGCAGGGGGGAGAGTGATGTGAGGTGCAGGGGGGGAAAGAGTGATGTGAGGTGCAGGGGGGGAGAGAGTGATGTGAGGTGCAAGGGGGGGGAGAGTGATGTGAGTTGCAGGGGGAGGTTGAGAGTGATGTGAGTTGCAGGGGGAGGGTGTGATGTGAGTTGCAGGGGGCGGGAGTGTGCGTCATATTGAGGGGAGGGGAGGAGTGTGTCATATTGAGGGGAGGGGGAGAGTGTCATATTGAGGGGAGGGGGAGAGAGTGTCATTAAGGGGAGGGGGAGAGAGTGTCATATTGAGGGAAGAGAGACATGGGGGGATGCTGACTTGGGTGGGGGGGATGCTGACATGGAATGGGCTGGGGGGATGTGGAGGGGGGTATTGTATGTTTGATGTGGAGGGGGGTATTGTGTGTTTGATGTGGTGGGGGGTATTGTGTGTTTGACGTGGAGGGGGGTATTGTGTGGGTGAGGGGGAGAAATGGGGGTATGAGAGATAGATGGGGAGTATCGTAAAGATTGATAGTGAGGGGTTCTGGGGGAGATATGAGGATGATGATGATGATGATGATGAGAGGTGATGGAGAGATGATGATGATGATGATGATGATGATGATGATGATGATGATGATGATGATGATGATTTAACCCGTGCGGCCCAATTTTTTTTCCTTGGAGCAGTTTGGCCCTTCTCACTTTACGCGTTGGGCAGGCCTGATTTATATCATATCACATATAGAACTGAATGTGTGCTTAGAATCAGTCCTGTAACACTTAAGTCTCTGATGTACCCCGGTGCCAGGGCACTTAACCTCTTAGTGTCCACCAGCTATAGATTAGAGTGTGTGTGAGGGACAGCGCTTCCCTGTGTTGGGGCCCGTTGGTGCACTTTAATGTAATACCTTCCTTGTTATGTTCCTAACCAGGAGAATCCTTGATGAATCTGCAATACCGCAACGTGATCCCATGCAGCACTGCACTGCTCTCTGCAGAAATGAATGCACACGCTGACTCCACAGGGGAGGGATCCCCAACCGGATTATCCCTTTGCAAACAGTCTCTGTTATGAAGTCAGAGGGGGCTATGCACTAAGCTCCGAGCTTTCGCGCTGGCCTGAAAAAAATTATCACGTCCGATAAAAAATGAAGCCGGCGGCGCGATTCACTAAGGCCCTCAGCCCATTTTTTATCGGACGTGCACAAAACTGGCTTATCATGCGTGCAATGTATTTCCCCCCTGCTAGCGTTCTTAACCTTTACGTACGCTAGCTGATAGAAAAAAAAGCCGCTTGTAACATTTGCATGGAGATTTTCCATCTCCATGCAAGGCTGTTACAGGCGATCGTACAATAAATAAATACATTTTAATTATAGTGTATATGAGTAGGGGGTCTCCGGAGCTGAACAGCGTTGGTTTCAGGTCCGAGGACCGCCTACTTCAGGAGATACAGGCCCCGTTATGGGGTGCCGGTATCCCCTGCAGAATTTTAATGTCCCGGTCACGGGACGCGGACGCTTGAAAGTGCAGGGGATACCGGCACCCCATAATGAGGCCTGTATCTCCTGAAGTAGGGGGTCCAACGCGGGTCGGCTCCGGAGACCCCCTGCACATCTACACTATAATTAAAATGTATATTAAAAAAAGAATTAACAAACATCAATACACGACCCCCCTCCCCCCCCGCTCCGCCCTAACACATACAGTGCAATAATGTGCTAAATAACTATTATCCAGATATGGATAATAGATTATTTGCCCATTATTAAACACTGCATTAGCATACCTAAATAAAGTCAATAAAAACAGTAGCCAGCTAATCCAATCAATACAAGCAGTAACAACATCAACAATTATTTAATTAAACCATTAACCAATGAAGACAGGATTGAGGGATGATATATTTTTCTTTATCCCATTCCTTTCTTGGATCTTGGTTTTAATGATCAAGTCCATCAGTTTCATTGAGCATTCATCCAAAACTTTTACCCATTCCAATTCAAAGCCCTTTGATGGGAAACCGAATGAGGGCATCTTTTTAATCCGCAATCCTCTTGGGATTCTTTTAGAGATTACGTAATTATCTAAGGTCGTAATGTCCCACCAAAGTCTTAAATTGGTTGTTAGTGCTTTTTCTAGCCTCGCGAAATACATGGTCAAGTCTAGGGTGTCTTCACAGGTATTTGACATGGTCCCTGTGAAGACATGTGCTGCTCTACGTTTACATCTGCTATTATCAGCGCACTTTTGGACAAATGTGATATTAGTTGAAGTTTCAGTACTCAAACTTTCAGCCATTTCTTCCATAGGTAAATGTATTGTAGCAGCCCCCTGTAAAACCATATGGTATTTAACAGTCCCTGTGAAGCGAGCTCCCGTTAGAGTTGAATGAAGACAGGATTGAGGGATGATATCCCTATAAACGGGTCTCAGCTGACTCAGAGTAGAATATATGTAAAATGATGATGATAACCTCTGTAATCAAGGTATAGGAGCAAATATGAGTGCTGGGGAAACTCTGATAAACCATGTGTAATGGTACATGAAATGGTATATGTGTACTAATGAAGCTGTGTGGCTAGCTCAGGTCTCCATATATGCCATAAAGTTCCCAAACAAGCCCCAACAGAACCAAAAAGTACATACCAGAAATAATCTTTGTTTCAATGAGAATCCCCTTTTGCAGCACAGCTCTTTCCTTGTAGTGGGTGCTTCACGTCCATAGAAGTATACAGAAGAGTAGTCCCAAGGGGGGCACAGGCGGAGCACTGCCAAACCAGAGAGGGAGAAAGGGGGCAGCATCCAGTAGTATTAAAAATGTATTTATTGAGTGGTCAAAAAAAAGAACATTATCACTTTTACGCGTTTCGGGAATTGCGTCCCTTTCTCAAAAAGTGTATCCGCGTCTGCGTGCATGCCCGTTTCATAGGAATCCCCCGCCCTTGGCGATGACGTCACGGGGCCGAAAACTCGCGCGAGTTGGTCAGAGGGACCAACCCATTGGCTGAGAACACCACCAATGAGCGGCCTCACTGAGATCTCGCCCCCCAGTGAGCCGTGGGACCGGGAGGTTCCAGAGAGGAGACATGCCTGCAGAAAAATATACATAACACATTGTGCAACAATAACAACTTAAAAATATTACATAAAATTAAAATCACGGATAAAAACCAACAATTTAGGATAGAAAGGCTTTCAACAAGATATAGTTTAAACACATAGCATGAGTCATCGGATACAATATTATTGTCATTACCGATATATGGGCGAGGATAACAAGACTAGCATATATTGGACCCTAGAACAGGTTTGACAACAAACAGTAAGGGATATTAATATATGTACATAAATAGGATTCTCAGTAAGTAAATCATATTGGCAGTAGTGTACAGTATTCATATAACAGATAATGCTCAAAAGATGAACTAAAGATGAAATAACATCTCAAGAATTAATGAGTAAAATATTCATTAGATGAAACATATAGGCATCTATATAGATTATTGATCATTAAATAAAGATCAAAAATGGATTAACTACAACCCATCCTGTATAATCAATAAAGACCAAGATGTCAATCTTATTTGCATATATTGTAATAATGCAGAGGGAAGGGGCAACAGGTCGGGGAATGGTGGGGGGGGGAGGGGGGGGAGAAGGGGGGGGAGGAGGGGGGAGGGAGAAAGGGAAAAATAGGGAGGGGGGAGGGAAGGGAAAGGGGAGGGGGAAAGGGGATGGGGGGGGGGCAGGCAGGAAAAGATGCAGAATCAATGATATCAATAAATGATAGAACAATCATATGAGAGAAACAAAGAAATCAATGACTATGTATAATAAATCTGTTAACATCTGGGAACCCAGATAGTTTATGCAAGAAAGTGCTTGAGTTCCCAGTCCAGATTTATGCCCCTGGGTGCCATAGACCCAAGGGCATAAATCCAGAACATCTCTCTTTTGTTCAACAATGACTCCCTATCCCCTCCCCTAACATGAGGTCGTACGTGTTCTATCGCACTGAACTTGAAACCCTTGATGGAACCAGATTGGCATTGGAGAAAGTGGCATGCCACTGGGTATCTTTCATCTTTGTTGAGGATAGTTCTTACATGTTCTGTAATTCTCTCTTTTAAAGGACGAATCGTCCTACCCACATACGAACAGCCACATTCGCACCTGAGTAAATACACTACAAAATTGGTGTTACATGTCATGAATGAGGATAAGATATGATTCTTCTTCGTATTAACATTTTTTATATGTTTGATTGGATAGGCATACTTGCACCTCTTGCAATTTCCACAACTGAAGAAGCCTTTCACCTTATTCAATTTTTTCTGTCTATCAAGATCAAACAGACTGGGAGAGACTCTGTTGCCGATGGTTTTAGCTCTTCTAAAAACCATCCTGGGTCGATCTTTGATGAATTTCTCTATGTCCCTATCTAGTCTCAATACATCCCAGTGCTTAGTTAAGATAGCCCTGATGTTTTGTGCCTGTCTAGAAAAGGTGGTAATGAATAATGGTGCCTCTTCAGGCTGTGCAGTGTGTACATGTACACCCTTTTTGTGCTTTCTTATGGTCTTATTCAAGAGAGTTGTTCTATCCACACTGGATGCGAACTTGTATGCTTTGTTAATATCTTCCTCTCTATATCCCCTATTTCTGAATCTTTCATAGAGTTCTTTGGCCTGTGTTATGAAGGTCTGGTCTGTTGAGCATAATCTCCGGAGTCTAAGGAATTGCCCTTTCGGGATACCTGTGATAAGGGATTTAGGATGTGCGCTATTGGCTTTGAGCAAGGAATTTCTTGAGTTCTCTTTTCTGAACATTTTGGTTTGAATTCTGGAATCTTCGTCAACATAAAGATGTAAGTCCAGAAAATCCATCTCGCTCTCATGTGATCTGATCGTAAATTTAAGGTTAAATGTGTTGTTGTTCAGATATACAAAAAACTCATGTAGTGTACAGGTGCTACCAGACCAAATAATAAGGAGGTCATCAATGTAACGTCGATAAAAAAGAATATTGTGTCTAAAGGGGTTGGTGTCACCAAAAATAAAAGTGGTTTCCCAAAAACCCATAAATAAATTGGCGTATGAAGGTGCAAATGAGGTCCCCATCGCCGTGCCTTGTGTTTGTAAGTAATATGTGTTGTTGAATAAGAAATAATTGTGTTGTAGTAAAAAAATAATTGAGTCAAGAATAAAAGTGCTCCTTGCCAAGTGTATATTGGAGTGATTTAAATAGTGACTAACTGCTTTAGTTCCCAGGGTGTGATTAATTATGGTATAAAGTGAGGTTACATCCAGGGTCACCCATTGATAAGACTGTGACCATGAGATCTTTTGTACATCTGACAACAAGTCAATTGAATCCTGTAAGTATGATGGGAGCGTCTTCACCAGTGGTTGCAGGAACTGGTCCACGTACCTAGATAAACCATCTCCCAAAGATCCAATGCTCGATATAATCGGTCTACCAGGAGGGTTAACCAGAGACTTATGGATCTTTGGGAGATGGTGAAAAATAGGTACAGTGGGGAATTGGTTATAAAGAAATTTGTACTCTTGTTGTGTGAGAACTCCCAACTCCTTGCCCATCTCCAATAGCTCCCTAATTTAAACAAGGTATGGAGCTGTGGGGTTGCGATCGAGTTTGCAGTAAGCCTCTCTATTGCTCAGTTGTCTAAGAGCTTCTTTCAAATAGAGATCTGCATGCATAACCACCACAGCTCCACCCTTATCAGCATTTTTAATGACAATGTCACTTCTCTGACTAAGTGAATTAAGGTACACCTTCTCTTGTTTGGAGATATTGCTGTGTGTAGACCCCCTATTGTATATCCCCTAGCTAGTACCTGTAGGTCTTTTTCTACTAGCTTTTCGAATGTTTCGATGTGGGCACCTTTACTGAAGGGGGGACAAAAAATGGATGGGTGTTTTAGATTAGTATGCTTGGTATTAGTAAGAAAATTGAATTGTTCTTCCAAATCAACATTACATGACTCATCTAACTGCTGTTCACAGAGTAAGTCATTCAAATCTTGTATACTGCACCGACACACTTTATTCGAGCAAATGCCCAGTTTGTACCTGGCAGATACCTGGAATGCGCCACTCCTCACCTCTGACAAGCCCCGTTGTGTTTGCCTTCCCAGCCTGGGTTCATGCCTGGCTGACGGGCGGCTGATCTGTTAAATGATAATGATTAGGATTTAATAGGCTGCAATGCTTCGTGTGTCTACCAGATGGCATAAATTAATGAATTGTAATGCAGTATATATATATATACTGTGCAGTATTGCAGCCAGTGGGAATAAAATGCTTCAATCCCTGCCTAGAAAATACCTCAATGCACTCGGGCAGAAAACAGTCACAAACCTCAATACACCCGGGTATACCCGAATTCGTGGGACTAGCCGAGCTCGAATAAAGTGTGTCGCCAGTGTAACACCCAATTCCCTAAAAGAGGGTCTCTCTTGTGTCTCACTAGGGGGGCTATAAGTCATATCCTCAGCATTATCATGAAGTGGATTAACCGTCTGACTAGCAGCTCTAGACAAAAAAAAATTCTTTAAAGAAAGTTTTCTCACATATTTTTGAAGGTCAATGACAGTGCTGAAGAGGTCGAAATTCCCGCTGAGAGCGAAATTGAGACCCTTCTCCAGCACTGCCACTTCACCCTCTGTGAGTGTGACCCCTGATATATCAACCACATTAGTTGGACACGTTAGAAGTCCCTCTTTCCACGACTTGGCGCCCCGTCTTTTGGACGAGCGCCTTGTCCTTGTCCTTTCGGTTAGTTTTTTTGATGTTTTAGAACGTCTCAGTTCATAAGAGGTGGAATTGTCTTGTGGGGACTTGGTGTGGCGGGTCTCATAATCTGTAGTGTCCCTTAATCTGTCACCCTCTTCGTCAGTGGAGAATGAAACAGTGGATGGACGAGTCTCATAATCAGATACATCCGACATACTGGAATACTCGGGATTTCTCTTAAGTATGGATTTTTTGGGGGTTGACTTTTGTTGGTGTTCAGGCCGACGTTCTGGATTCTTCCTCTTTATGTTTTCTTGTCTGTATATATTTCTTGTCGATGGTGGTTTTTGCCAGGCATAAATTTGATTATGTTCGTAATGGGTCCTGTCACGTTCAAATTGAATTTGTTTTTTGGTCATAATTCGGTTTTCAATTTTGTCTATGTCTTTGCTCAGTTTATTATCCATACTGTCAAACTCAGTCATGTCTCTCAACGTGTGTAATTTATCTTGCAAATCTTTAATATTTTTCTTTATCCCATTCCTTTCTTGGATCTTGGTTTTAATGATCAAGTCCATCAGTTTCATTGAGCATTCATCCAAAACTTTTACCCATTCCAATTCAAAGCCCTTTGATGGGAAACCGAATGAGGGCATCTTTTTAATCCGCAATCCTCTTGGGATTCTTTTAGAGATTACGTAATTATCTAAGGTCGTAATGTCCCACCAAAGTCTTAAATTGGTTGTTAGTGCTTTTTCTAGCCTCGCGAAATACATGGTCAAGTCTAGGGTGTCTTCACAGGTATTTGACATGGTCCCTGTGAAGACATGTGCTGCTCTACGTTTACATCCGCTATTATCAGCGCACTTTTGGACAAATGTGATATTAGTTGAAGTTTCAGTACTCAAACTTTCAGCCATTTCTTCCATAGGTAAATGTATTGTAGCAGCCCCCTGTAAAACCATATGGTATTTAACAGTCCCTGTGAAGCGAGCTCCCGTTAGAGTTGAATGAAGACAGGATTGAGGGATGATATCCCTATAAACGGGTCTCAGCTGACTCAGAGTAGAATATATGTAAAATGATGATGATAACCTCTGTAATCAAGGTATAGGAGCAAATATGAGTGCTGGGGAAACTCTGATAAACCATGTGTAATGGTACATGAAATGGTATATGTGTACTAATGAAGCTGTGTGGCTAGCTCAGGTCTCCATATATGCCATAAAGTTCCCAAACAAGCCCCCCCTCCCTATTTTTCCCTTTCTCCCTCCCCCCTCCTTCCCCCCCTCCTCCCCCCCTCCTCCCTCCCACCATTCCCCGACCTGTTGCCCCTTCCCTCTGCATTATTACAATATATGCAAATAAGATTGACATCTTGATCTTTATTGATTATACAGGATGGGTTGTAGTTAATCCATTTTTGATCTTTATTTAATGATCAATAATCTATATAGATGCCTATATGTTTCATCTAATGAATATTTTACTCATTAATTCTTGAGATGTTATTTCATCTTTAGTTCATCTTTTGAGCATTATCTGTTATATGAATACTGTACACTACTGCCAATATGATTTACTTACTGAGAATCCTATTTATGTACATATATTAATATCCCTTACTGTTTGTTGTCAAACCTGTTCTAGGGTCCAATATATGCCAGTCTTGTTATCCTAGCCCATATATCGGTCATGACAATAATATTGTATCCGATGACTCATGCTATGTGTTTAAACTATATCTTGTTGAAAGCCTTTCTATCCTAAATTGTTGGTTTTTATCCGTGATTTTAATTTTATGTAATATTTTTAAGTTGTTATTGTTGCACAATGTGTTATGTATATTTTTCTGCAGCCATGTCTCCTCTCTGGAACCTCCCGGTCCCACGGCTCACTGGGGGGCGAGATCTCAGTGAGGCCGCTCATTGGTGGTGTTCTCAGCCAATGGGTTGGTCCCTCTGACCAACTCGCGTGAGTTTTCGGCCCCGTGACGTCATTGCCGAGGGCGGGGGATTCCTATGAAACGGGCATGCACGCAGACGCGGATACACTTTTTGAGAAAGGGACGCAATTCCCGAAACGCGTAAAAGTGATAATGTTCTTTTTTTTGACCACTCAATAAATACATCTTTAATACTACTGGATGCAGCCCCCTTTCTCCCTCTCTGGTTTGGCAGTGCTCCGCCTGTGCCCCCCTTGGGACTACTCTTCCATTAACCAATGAAATCAATTAATTCCTAAACCAACTCAAAATGAATAGTAACACTAACCAATCAAACCAATTAATTACAACAACATTAATGAATGTAAAACATTAAAAGACAAATAAATACATTCAAACAATCTCTGAAAGAACCATAAAACGCACTAGCTAACATAATACAACATTAACTACAAATGAACACCAATCGCAAACATTTTATTACATTAAGCATGAAAAATACAAACAATGACATCCACATAAGAAACTGACATTAAAAAAACCAACAGCAATACCAAGCCAGAAATTAAATAATTGTTGATATTGTTACAGCTTGTATTGATTGGATTAGCTGGCTACTGTTTTTATTGACTTTATTTAGGTATGCTAATGCAAGTGTTTAATAATGGGAAAATAATCTATTATCCATATCTGGAAAATAGTTATTTTGCACATGTAGCCATGCTGTAAAATGGCTAACAGTCATCTCTCCTGCTGACAGTAAGGCCTGGTAAGTTGTGGGCATGCCAGCAGTAATTATGGAGGTTTGCCCTCACACCCTGGTGAGGTGCCCTATGTATGGATGGGAGTGGTCACATGCTCTGAATCCATGGTTAGTAATGTCAGAGTTTTGCCAGCCCCCAGAGGATACATAAGGCACAGCACTGTTCAAAAGTTAAGAGTTGCTGAGTTGAAAGAGGAGGAGTTGAGAAGCTGTTGAAAGAACAGATTATAGAACTGTGACCAGGGACCTGGTCACAGGGAAGATATCCTTACGGGGATAGGGAATCCACCAATTAAGGGAAGAGATACATTTTAAAGGGAAGTACGGTGAACAATGGAAGGCTAAGAATATCCATTGTGAAGGGCAGCTGGCCCACCGTACATCAATAAAGCTGACCCTGTTCAATTATACTCTCGTGTGTAAGTGTGGAGTAATTACACAGAGAAGTGCACCACAGAGGAGTTCCTCACCAGGACCATCCACAAGCGGACGCTGGGATCCTGATGAGGTGGAGGCTCTGCACTGGATATAGGTAGGACTCAAGTACACTACCTCAGCTGCCTGTCTGGGTTGGCAATCCCCACAAAACATCATGCGGGAGACTCAGGAGTCCTGTTGCCAACAGGTGCACCACCAGACACTACACTGTAATGGGGACTGGTTAGACCACAGGGGCAAATGTGAGATTGGGTGGGTCAGGCTAGGCCAGAAAATCTGTTACATTTGGAGGCGCTGCTGAGATACCTGTCAACAGGACAGGCTTTTGCTAGGTCACTTGGAAACAGGGAGAGTGTCTGCTGCCACTTTGTGCTGCGTTGGGACGGACCTAGGAGTAGTCAGGGGCTGATGGAGAATAGTCAGCTCGCAGGGATGACCTAGGGGCCTGAAAGGAGTTGGAGGTTTGGAGAAGGGCTATAGCTATACAGGTCACCTTGAGGCAGTGCTAGTTGGTAGGATGCCTAAAGGGATTGCCTGGTAACGAGTCAGGGGTCCTGGAGAGGGTCTGCGCTAGGCTAGCCAACAGTAGGTAGACGCCAAAGTACTGCATGGAAGCTCCAGAGTAGCCCATTCCAGACCACTTACCGAAGGGAGCACAGACTGGGAGGAAGGAGAAACAGCAGACACAGATAGAGTGAGCCTAGCCTGAGGTAGTGCATACACGAGTCCAGCCTACATTAGGTACACAAGGTGGTGCATCAGGGAAATCTTTATTGTGCCAGTGTGGTAGCTGCCCCGCAGAGAGGAGCTCCATGTACAATAATTCTAAGTACAGTGAAAGAATGGCGACCGCAAGAATGGAGGATCGCGCGGTGCGGAAGGTCCAAGATGGCGGACGGAGGATAATAAAGAGAGCGCACATGGCGTGTGTGCGGGTGAAAAGCATGCGGAGGAATTGACTTTCACGAGCCTGCTATGGAGTGGTGCTAAGGCTGTGGCCGCACCGTTTTGGCCTGCCTAGGACCGCAGGGTACTACCCTGGAGGACAGTGTTAAAGACATTGTTGTAATGTGTGGTGAAAAAGAAGAATTTGCTTGCCAGTCGGTGAGCGCTATACAGAATGCTAACCACGATGGTGGCTCCCGCTTCCCTGGGAGACCGCGTGGGCTTGCTGAGGAGAAATGGTAGAAATGGATTGATGGCGGTCACTGAATAATGGAACTCAGCCAGGTAAGGGTTCAAATCAGCTTTATTTCACGATGCTGCACATTACAGAGAGAACATCTCTGACGCGTTTCGTCCCATCGTGGGACTTTATCAAAGAGTAACATTCTCTCAACAATGCAGGCAATCTAAATAGGCAGCCCTTTCCCCTCATTGGTCGAACGTTAATTAGCCACAGTGATGGACAATGAGCTTGATTGCGCTATGAAAGCTAGTGAAAAAAATTGGGCTGCTCAACATAGGATGCCTGCATGTGGATAGAATAAACATACATACATGTAAATGAAACAAAAGAGAAAATGATAACAAAATTAAAACAAAGAAAGTAACGTGAAGCATCTATAATATAAATATATAACAATATACAAATATGTGGTAATAATCCAGAGGAGAAGTATAGAAAATTGTTAGCGAACATTAGAGTAATATATTGCAAGCGCCATAATCTGATGGACAAACAATGTAATTGATATGGTTAATATAAAGAAATCAAGCATTTATATTGTTAAACATTTTTAAACTATTAATAATTGATACTACAACAGTTTGAGCACATATGCCAGAGAGTGATGATCTGATATAAAGTATATAATTACTGATTAAATGATGTATCAAATACACACTCCCAAGACTCCCCAAACCTTTAACCCTGAAGGAAGTGTTTTACTGTAGCTCCCAATCAAGGTTAATACTGTGTGGGTGGAGAGTGTTGAGAGTGTATATCCAATACATCTCCTGTTTGTTTAGAACATTTTCTCTGTTGCCACCTCTGGGATAGCTAGGTATATGTTCTATGGCTGAAAATGAAAAATTGTTAATACCACCCTTAGGACATAGTGAAAAATGTCTTGCAACAGGATGATTTAAATCCTTCTTTTTAATCAGGCGCACATGCTCAGCTATTCTGACTTTGAGAGGCCTTGTGGTGCGTCCCATGTATTTATGTCCGCAACCGCAGTAAAGGACATAAATCACAAAACTAATATTGCAATTAAGAAAATTCTTGATGTAATATTTTCTAACATTAGCATTGTATGTGATGTATTTGGTCGGAAGTGCATACTGACACATGGAACATTTCCCACATTTGAAAAAACCTGTTGGTATGTTTTAACATTGGGAAATTTGGATCTGGTATCGAACATACTGGGAGATAAATGAAAAGCCAGAGTTTTGGCTTTACGGTAGGAGAATCTTGGTCCACTCTGTATCGTAGGGCGTATATCTATGTCTAACAACAATGTATGCCAGTGCTTGGATATAATATTGCAAATTTGTTGCGATTGGGAATTAAATGTAGTTATAAACAATGGACTCTGTGTTTTTTTAGGGTATAATAATTGATCCCTATCTTTATTCAATGTGTCCTTTTTCTTTGCGTTACGTATAAGGGTTTCTCTATCCAAAACATCTGCCTTGGTGAATGCTGCTGATATGTCTTTGACAGAATAATCTCTGGCTAGAAATCTATCGGACATCTCTTTAGCTCTAGACAAGAAAACTTCATTATCTGAGCAGAGTCTTTTTAGTCTGACAAATTGAGCCCCTGGAATGTTCCAGATTAGTGAACGGGGATGACAACTTTGTGCATTGAGGAGCATATTCCTCGAATTTGGTTTCCTATAGATGTCCGTCTGTATTGTCATTTCCCCGTCAATGTACAGGAACAAATCTAAATAATGAATGTGATTGATATTGTGCTCAAACGTAAACTTAAGATGAAAATTGTTAGTGTTTAAATAATCAATTTGTTTGAAGAGATACCCGGGCGCTATCTCTGTGGAGCTTGTCGGATATACGGAAATGTAAGAAAAGGGGGGTATGATACTGCCTGAGAGTGGTTTTCAAGTGATGTCCTCCTGTGACTCGGAACCACAGCAGGATCTATCCAGGACCCTTGTAGGCAATGAATACAAAAAGGATGGGGGAGCACAGTTGTGGGAAACAGGCAGTGTAATAGATCTAGTAATTAACACTTAATAAAATAAAGCGGTTATACCCTGAGCAAGCATAATAGCTCAGGTGGCTGATGTCCAATTTGAAGGGTAAACATACATAAATGTGTATGTGTGGGTGAAAAGGTAAAAATAATAATATATAACTTACACAGCCTTGTGTAAGCTCAGTCGCATCAAGGTTTCTTTGGGAATCCCGTGATCTTGCAATGATGCTTTTCTCCCCGCGATGTGAGTTCTTCTTGTTGTTGTATGTTCTGCTTACTTCGTTGGTTCAATGTTCCGCTCCAGGGGGATTTCCTCTCATATAAACAAAAAAGAGGATAGGATTAAGTCATATGTATATAGAGACGTCAATGAGGGGGAGGATGGGGTATTTAGAGACCACTGAAATAAAATGGTATGATCTAGCACTCACACATGCTAATGTGAGTGTATTCCTATCTTGGTATCTTTTTTCTGCCCATTTAGGGATATTACCCAATTGGTAGCAGGTGGTGATGGAGGGGTGGGGACAAAGATACAAAATGTATATATAACACAATACTCACACGGGCCAGTGTGAGTACACACTCCTAGCGGTTTCTTTGCACTTCTATTCCTGGTGTAGCTGAAGCTGAAGATGGGTATAACACAGATAAATGACACTAAGGTCTGGAGGGTAAAAACTAATTTTAATAAAAAACATGAAAATAAAAGTATAAAAACAGAAACCAAAGGCTTCTGTGGGGAAGTAAAAGCAAGGGGGGGCAGTGTGGTGTATAGTAGTAGGGGGTCTCGCCTTCCGCGTCCGGATAGGGAGCTGCAACTACACCTCTGCCTCCTCTGTGGTGTGCTGTGAAATGTCCCAGATGAAAGAAAGAGCAACGCGTTTCGTCCGGAACTGGACTTCCTCAGGCTCTGTAGATGAGACCGACTGTTCCCTGTCTCTTTTATACAAGGATTAGCCAATCCTGATCGCGGTGCGGTCCCATTCCCGTTTCTCTGCTGCGACGGGACGTCGCCATCTTTCAAGTTGCGCGCGCATCCCATCTTCTGTTGGGTCGCGCGTGTGTGAAATTCAATTTGTTAATAAAGTTTTCGGAATTGAAGGGGAATAGTACTGAGGGTTGCGTGTGCATCCTGGCATAGGCAATGCAGCCGCACGCCCTCATGGAGGCCTTTTTGGTGTCCATATTGAGTCTCAATAAAGTTCCTTGTTTTTGAAGGGGTAAAGTTGCGCGCGCAGTCCTGTGCATACTTCGCGTTTGTGTATCCTAACAAATGTCTCTAAGGATTCCCATTTGTGACCGGGTGTGAGTTCTAACCTAGTAAAAGTTGGAACCATGCCAAAAATAGCATGGAAGGTGTTGATTATGCCTCCGAGGGCTGCATGTTTAAAGTGTATTCATTTTAGTGTGCCATAAGCCTCTCTGTATGAACAAATAAAATTGCATATATGTAGAGGGTTTTGTGTCTCTTTTGGTAATCTTATAGTGATATGTGGTGGTTATCTTATAAATAAAATGAAAAAATAAAGAATGTATATTGTACTGTGGGTTACTCCAAAAAAATGAAAATAGATAGATATAATCTGATCTGGTGTTAATTCAAAACATGATAAAAATAAATAAAGTTTAAATATTAAAGTGTAAAGGTGATTAAGGTTAATTTAATTACCTATTGTTAGTTAGTGGAGATAATAATAATTGGGGTGATAAATAGATGATGTGAAAGTGAAAGTTGTGAATAACATGCTGACTTAATGTCTTATGGAGGTGAATATAACAAGTGAAATTTACGTGCCCTGGGTGTACTGTATACTAGTTGAGTGTAATCACACTGCTGAAAAGGGCAGGTGAAGGTGATGATAGATGAAGCAAATAATACATAAAAAATATAACGTAAAAAATGTATACGTAAAAAAAATATATATAAAATATAGTACCTAAAAAATATATATGCAAATAATGAACTAGAAAATGGTCTCTGTACGGGATTACAAATGCAAGAGTAAAAATAAAATAACGTAAATTAAAATAAGGATCAGAGGTAAAATATGCAAACCAAAAATGTGATCCTAATAAATGATCGTGAATAGAACAAGTCCAATATTAATGATGGCGAAAATTTCAAAGCCTTGGGCAGATGTATCTGTGGTTAGAAGAGAAGAAGCAGGTTAGTAATTACCTTGGACTAAACATATGTAATGTCCATGGGTAGAGTTGATGGGCCATAGTCTGGAGTATTGAGTGCTCACATAAATGCCCCAGATCTATATCTATGTTGAGTCCTCTGGGTGTTAGTGTCTTTAATTTATATATCCAGAAGGTTTCTCGTTGGCATAGCTTACGCAACCTGTCCCCACCTCTCCAGTTGACGTCAACCCTCTCTATTCCCTTATACGTCATAAGGTTTGGGTTACCCTCATGGAATTCGCTAAAATGCTTAGAGACACTGTGTGTCATTAGCTGCCTTTTTATGTTCCCCATGTGTTCCAGCACGCGGACTCGCAGGGGTCTTGAAGTGCGGCCCACGTACTGGAGTCCACATGGGCAGGACAATAGATAAACAATATGATCTGTACGGCAGTTTAGGTGTTCCTTGATCTTGAAGGTTTCTTTTGTTACAGTAGACGTGAACTCCATTTTATTTCCCTTTGCTGCTTGTTTGCATGCTTTACAATTGAAGCAGCTATGGAAGCCTTTTACTGGAGGTAACCAGGTTTGAATTTTTGGTTCTTCTTTTTTGAAGACGCTGGGTGCTAGTTGGGATTTAATGCACGGGGCCTTTCTAAATATCACTCTTGGGACATTGGGGATATTGTCTTTGAGGATAGGGTCTTGTTGTACCACATGCCAATGTCTTTTAATAATTTTTTGAATTTTCATGGCATCTGAATTATAGGTGCTAATG
Organism: Ascaphus truei; assembly: GCF_040206685.1. Lineage (NCBI taxonomy): Eukaryota > Metazoa > Chordata > Amphibia > Anura > Ascaphidae > Ascaphus > Ascaphus truei. The sequence continues at coordinate 221,632,424 of NC_134486.1, forward strand.
AATGGGGTTTGGAATTGTGTATTGCCCTGTTTTTCTTTTGAGATCAGCATGTCGCTACGTGATAGTGCATTAGTTTTATCTACCGCTGATTCAATAAGTTCTGAAAGGTAACCTCTTTCAAGAAATCTACCCTTCAATATGTCAGCTTGGTCCCTAAAGGTGCTATCATCAGTGCAGTTTCTCCGTACTCTCCGAAACTGGCCAAACGGTATGTTTTCTAGCCACTTCGGGTGGTGGCAACTGGTGGTCATTAAAAAGTTATTAGCGTCCGTTGGCTTAAAGAATGTTTTTGTTTTTATTTCTGAATTTTCTATGTATATAGTGAGGTCCAGGTAGTTGATATTTACCTTGCTTTGCTCAGATGTGAACTCAAGATTAATACTGTTTTGGTTGATGTGTTTAATGAAGTCCCTCAATTTTAATTCGTCCCCCTTCCATATAAACAGTACGTCGTCTATATAGCGATGCCATGAGACCAGGTTTGCGCTGAAGGGGTTATTAGACCAAATATTGGCTTCCTCCCAGTCCGCTAGAAAGATATTTGCGTAACTGGGCGCAAACCTGGCCCCATCGCGGTTCCGCACATCTGAAGGTAGAACAGACCATTAAACCAAAAGACATTATGCGTTAAAATGAAATTAATGCTGTCGATAATGAAACTGCGCTGTTCTTCTGGGATGCTAGTGTCTTGACTGATGGCGTTTTCCACTGCTTTGAGGCCATCTGTATGCTGGATGCATGTGTACAATGACTTCACGTCGCAAGTGGCTAATGTGAAGTCTTCCTGCCAACTTACATCTTTAAGGAGATTTATGACCTGAGTGGTATCTTTAAGATATGATCTCCCTCTGGTTGCATATTTCTGTAAGTAGAAATCTAGATATTCCAACAGGTTTTATGTCTACCCATGGACATTACATATGTTTAGTCCAAGGTAATTACTAACCTGCTTTTTCTCTTCTAACCACAGATACATCTGCCCAAGGCTTTGAAATTTTCGACATCATTAATATTGGACTTGTTCTATTCACGATCATTTATTAGGATCACATTTTTGGTTTGCATATTTTACCTCTGATCCTCATTTTAATTTACGTTATTTTATTTTTACTCTTGCATTTGTAATCCCGTACAGAGACCATTTTCTAGTTCATTATTTGCATATATATTTTTTAGGTACTATATTTTATATATATTTTTTTTACGTATACATTTTTTACGTTATATTTTTTATGTATTATTTGCTTCATCTATCATCACCTTCACCTGCCCTTTTCAGCAGTGTGATTACACTCAACTAGTATACACCCAGGGCACGTAAATTTCACTTGTTATATTCACCTCCATAAGACATTAAGTCAGCATGTTATTCACAACTTTCACTTTCACATCATCTATTTATCACCCCAATTATTATTATCTCCACTAACTAACAATAGGTAATTAAATTAACCTTAATCACCTTTACACTTTAATATTTAAACTTTATTTATTTTTATCATGTTTTGAATTAACACCAGATCAGATTATATCTATCTATTTTCATTTTTTTGGAGTAACCCACAGTACAATATACATTCTTTATTTTTTCATTTTATTTATAAGATAACCACCACATATCACTATAAGATTACCAAAAGAGACACAAAACCCTCTACATATATGCAATTTTATTTGTTCATACAGAGAGGCTTATGGCACACTAAAATGAATACACTTTAAACATGCAGCCCTCGGAGGCATAATCAACACCTTCCATGCTATTTTTGGCATGGTTCCAACTTTTACTAGGTTAGAACTCACACCCGGTCACAAATGGGAATCCTTAGAGACATTTGTTAGGATACACAAACGCGAAGCATGCACAGGACTGCGCGCGCAACTTTACCCCTTCAAAAACAAGGAACTTTATTGAGACTCAATATGGACACCAAAAAGGCCTCCATGAGGGCGTGCGGCTGCATTGCCTATGCCAGGATGCACACGCAACCCTCAGTACTATTCCCCTTCAATTCCGAAAACTTTATTAACAAATTGAATTTCACACACGCGCGACCCAACAGAAGATGGGATGCGCGCGCAACTTGAAAGATGGCGACGTCCCGTCGCAGCAGAGAAACGGGAATGGGACCGCACCGCGATCAGGATTGGCTAATCCTTGCATAAAAGAGACAGGGAACAGTCGGTCCTCATCTACAGAGCCTGAGGAAGTCCAGTTCCGGACGAAAACGCGTTGCTCTTTCTTTCATCTGGGACATTTCACAGCACACCACAGAGGAGGCAGAGGTGTAGTTGCAGCTCCCCATCCGGACACGGAAGGCGAGACCCCCTACTACTATACACCACACTGCCCCCCCTTGCTTTTACTTCCCCACAGAAGCCTTTGGTTTCTGTTTTTATACTTTTATTTTCATGTTTTTTATTAAAATTAGTTTTTACCCTCCAGACCTTAGTGTCATTTATCTGTGTTATACCCATCTTCAGCTTCAGCTACACCAGGAATACAAGTGCAAAGAAACCGCTAGGAGTGTGTACTCACACTGGCCCGTGTGAGTATTGTGTTATATATACATTTTGTATCTTTGTCCCCACCCCTCCATCACCACCTGCTACCAATTGGGTAATATCCCTAAATGGGCAGAAACAAGATACCAAGATAGGAATACACTCACATTAGCCCGTGTGAGTGCTAGATCATACTATTTTATTTCAGTGGTCTATAAATACCCCATCCTCCCCCTCATTGACGTCTCTATATACATATGACTTAATCCTATCCTCTTTTTTGTTTATATGAGAGGAAATCCCCCTGGAGCGGAACATTGAACCAACGAAGTAAGCAGAACATACAACAAGAAGAAGAACTCACATCGTGGGGAGAAAAGCATCATTGCAAGATCACGGGATTCCCAAAGAAACCTTGATGCGACTGAGCTTACACAAGGCCGTGTAAGTTATATAATATTATTTTTACCTTTTCACCCACACATACACATTTATGTATGTTTACCCTTCAAATTGGACATCAGCCACCTGAGCTATTACGCTTGCTCAGGGTATAACCGCTTTATTTTATTAAGTGTTAATTACTAGATCTATTACACTGCCTGTTTCCCACAACTGTGCTCCCCCATCCTTTTTGTATTCTTTAAATAATCAATGAATGAAAGAAGTGAATGTTCGTCACCCCTCCAAATTAAGATCAGATCGTCAATATATCTCTTGTAGTGGACGATATTTTGACGAAATGAATTGTCACTGTGATAAATAAAACGTGATTCCCAAAAACCCATAAATAAATTAGCGTATGATGGTGCAAAACTCGTGCCCATTGCAGTGCCCATTTTCTGTAAATAAAATTGTGAGTCAAACAAAAAATAATTGTGAGTGAGTAAAAATGATATGGATTCTAACAAGAAGGTGCAGTGTGAAATCGATAAGGTGGATAAATCAAGAAAGTGACTAACAGCCGTGAGACCTTGCTCGTGTTGAATGATGGAGTACAGAGAGGTCACATCTAATGTGACCCATCTGTACTCCCTATGCCACATAAGTTCCTGCACACTGACAAGGAAATCTGTTGTGTCTTTGATAAACGACGGTAACTGAAAGACCAGAGGTTGCAGAAACCTGTCCACAAACCGCGATAACCCATCTCCCAAAGATCCAATACTCGCAACTATGGGCCGACCAGGAGGGTCGACCAGCGATTTATGGATCTTTGGGAGATGGTGGAATACCGGAATCACGGGATGTGGACAGGAGAGAAATGTAATTTCCTTATTGTTAATGACATTGAGAATTCTGCCCATATCTAATAACTCCAACAACTCCAAACAATATTTAGAAGTGGGATTGCTTCCAAGATGCTGATAAGAGGCGGTGTCTCTTAACTGCCTCATTGCTTCCCGTTGATATTGATCAGTAGACATGATCACAAGGGCACCTCCCTTATCAGCATTTTTGAGAACAATATCATAGTCCTTTTTGAGACAATCAATCTGTTGTATTTCTGTATATGATAAGTTCCCTGATTTCACATGGGAACAAGAAAACCCTTTGGATAGTATGCGTAAATCGCGCTCCACCAATCGTTCAAACATTGTAATGGATGGCCCCTTGTTGAAACTAGGACAAAATATTGATTTCTGACGATACCCAGAGTCCTCATGACCAAAGAATGGTTGTATATAAGCGTTCAAAGGTTCACCCTGACTCTCTAGTAGAGGGTCCATGTCAGAGAGGACACAGGATTCCTGAAAATTCAAAGGTTGAGAAACATTTGTAGTTATTGAATCATTTACTTGTCTTACATTCCCCAACTCATTAGAAACATTTAAACCATCTTTAGAGGAAAACATTTTTTTAAGGGACAATTTTCGCGTAAACCTCTGAAGGTCTATTACAGTTTCAAATAATTTGAAGTTTTGAGTAGGTGCGAACCCAAGTCCCTTATTGAGGAGTGACAGTTGTTCTAAGGATAGGTCCACACCGGACAAATTGATAATATTATCGGGTGCTTCTAGTCGTATTTCTTCCTTTTGAACCTCCCTCGCCCCCCCTCGTTTCCGCTTGGATCGCTGCGTTCCCCTCGACTTCTGGCTCCTGTCTCTAAAAAAGCCGTGGAGGGTTGCCCAGATGATTTAGTTGATTTTGATTGGGAAAATAAGGTAGAAGCTTTATTCTCATGTCTAGTCGACCCTCGATCCCTTGAATATTCCATAGGTCTATCAAACGAGACTGAATGTGATCTACATTCTGGATCTGAGAATTCAGAATCAATACTTGAAGTCTCAATAGTGTATTTTTGAGAATAGATTTATTAGGTGGGTTCCCTGACCATCTCTCTGAGACTTGATTTTTTGTGTAATCAACACGATCTCTTTCAAACTTGAGATGTTTCTTATCAATAATAGTATCTTCTGTTATTTCAATATTTGATGATAAGGTTTTATCATTTTTAATAAATTGCTCTCTTTTGGAGAATGGCTGCAATTTTGTTTGAAGGATTTTAATCTCCGCCATTAAGATGGATTTTTCATTAGTCTTTTGCTGGATAATTAGCTCCATTAGTTTTATGGAACAAGTATCTAAGGCTTTCACCCAGTCTTGTTCAAATTGTTTGTTCATAAAACCAAATGATGGTACCTTCTTTATACGAAGTCCCCTAGGGATACGATTACACCTTATATAATTTTCTAGTGAGGTTATATCCCACCAGAGTCTTATATTTTCAACCAAGAGTTTTTCAAGTTTTACAAAATGATGCGTCAAATCTGAGGGTTCATCACATATAATCTCTGAAACCCCATCAAAGAGGTGTGTAGCCTTTCTAGACCTTCTAGTATTGTCCCCACAAGTATGTACATATGTATCAATGTCCAGATCAGATATAGCATTTTATTCTCCGCTGGATTCCTCCATAATATAATAAAGGCAAAAAGTATATAATGAAATGTAAAAAACTGGCTGAGTTCTTATATAGAGGTGTTCATAAATGGCTTATTAAAAACAGATGAACACAAACAGTCCTTCCAGGTGGGGAAAGAGTTAAAGTCCAAAAAGGCCGAGAGACCAAAATTACATCAAGTGAGCAACAGGACAATGTGGCATATGTAGAAAGAAAGGGGAATGAACCCCAAATGTCCGTGCTCTAACAAGTGTAATAGACTGTTTGTAAGCATGCAACCTCTATATGTATAGAAAAGTTTTTAGGCAATGATGCTGCAGAATAACCAATGAAATGAATGATATCAATTGGGGGGAGGTGTTGAATAACAGACTGACCAGGGTGGGGGGCTGATAAGCAGAAAATAGATAGAGGCAAGAGGGGAAGCCACGTTAGAAGCCTCCCTCATGAACTCACGGCAGTCTAAATCCGCTGCCCTTACCCGACCCGATCTCCTCACCGCCCGTCTTGTGCACCTGTCCCCGCTCCACGAACACTCCACGCAGTGTATGGTGTCGTCTCACTGCTTCTCCAGGACAGGTCCCAGCCGCCTGTACCCGTCTTGCAAACCTTTAACTGCTCCACGGGTACTCCTGAGGTGTATGGCATTGTCTCACTGCCTCTCTGGGCAGGTCCCAGCAAGCCGTGCGCTCCGACGCTACTCATGCTTGGGGGGCGGACGTCAGACGCTGGAAGGGATACACGGCTCCCTAAACAGCAGGATCGCCAGCGTGCTCCAGCCAGATAGTAGAAACGGTAGAAATGGATTGATGGCGGTCACTGCATAATGGAACTCAGCCAGGGAAAGGTTAAAATCAGCTTTATTTCACGATGCTGCACATTACAGAGAGAACATCTCTGACGCGTTTCGTCCCGTCGTGGGACTTTATCAAAGAGTAACATTCTCTCAACAATGCAGGCAATCTAAATAGGCAGCCCTTTCCCCTCATTGGTCAAACGTTAATTAGCCACTGTGATGGACAATGAGCTTGATTGCGCTATGAATGCTAGTGAAAAAAATTGGGCTGCTCAACATAGGATGCCTGCATGTGGATAGAATAAACATACATACATGTAAATGAAACAAAAGAGAAAATGATAACAAAATTAAGGAGAAATTGAGGAGATAACTGCATTTGCAAAAGTTGCAGAGAGTTGGCCAGGAGTGGCGCCAACGGGAAAACCCCGCCCTGATGGGGGGTATGGCGCGAAAGCTGCAGCTGCGCCCTCATGGACAGTGACTAATTCAGCCCCAGTGCTGAGTCACCCAATAAATCTATGGGACCTCCCCCTAATCTCAACCAGGGGGAGTGGTTTCCAAATATGACCCGTAGGCATGAATCCAGCGGAGCAAGGAGCTGGTGAGCCGGCGGTGCTGTTACAGAAAGTAGTTCCTGCAAACAGTGCTGCCTGCGGAGAAGAAGACAAGAATGGTGCAAGCAAAGAGGCTGCGAGAAATTGGCCGGAATTGGCGCCAAATAAGGAGCGGTGCTCGGGTGTTGGCGCGAAACCTGAAGCCACGCCCTCCAGGACTGTGAAAGGCACGGCCTCAATTAAAGGACATCCTATCCCGTTGTGGGACCCGCCCATAATTGCTACTAGTGGGGGCGGGTTCCAGCTATGGCAGATGAGGGTGGAGCTGGACAAAGGAGTGGCTGGCAAATCCACCCCTGCTTGTCAGTCGCGCGGAGCCAGCTTACAGAGCAAACCGTTGCTGCGAGTGACTCCCGCAAAGAGGATGGCCCAACCACAAGAAGTAATGGGCATGGTAACCACTCAACCATACTCGGTACCAGGAGGCGTGCTGGTAATCCGGGTGGCAGGCACAGAGACTGTAGTGGGCCTCTGCCTACAATGCCGAATACTGGGTGGCACCATGGGTACAGTGGCGCACTGTCCACAGTGTGGTACGCAGTACCTGTGGCCTATGCCCACCTTTGTGCCAATTCAAACTATTGAACCCGCAGGGAAGACGGCTATGCTGACAGCCGAACTTTCCGGTGCACTGTGGCGGGAAGGCACGGATCCCGGAGAATGGGGATCGGAATGTATCGTCCTGCCCGAGAATGAAGAGAGGAAAGCGATCGGTCAGTATACCGACCGAGAGGCCAAACAGCGATCACCACGATCGGTGACCCCGAGCAAGGTACCGGCGGATCCCTCCGATGAGGATCCCAGAGAGTCGTCTGGGGCCGTGATCCGGCCCGTGGTGATATCCTGTGAAGGGAACGGGAGAAAGGCACCACTTACCGGGAGTGGCGGTGAGAGGAGCCGGGTGTCGCCAGTGGAGCGGAAGGTCGAGAGGCGGAGCCCTTCCCGTTCGGGGACCGGCGGGTCCAGCGGCGACGGGTGGTCCACGTCCAAACAGTGGAGTGGTAAGAACAGCCCTTGTGCTTACCTAGCTCCAATAAAGACAGCTGCGGAGGAGAGGCCAGGCCCAGGCGGTGCACGTGCAGGCGGTGGAACGTCCGGATGTCGTCGTGGAAGAAGAGATCCCGCATGGGGATCCATCGCAAGATGGTGGTGTATCCATTTCCGGTGACAACATCATTTCTGGCGGGGATAGCGGAGCGACCGGAAGGAGAGTATCTACGCTTCGGCGATCGGGCAGCGGTTCCCGATCACCCGTGAAGGCCAAGAGCTGGCAGGCGGCGAGGAAGGCTGAGAAGGGTGAGGCTCAACCAGCGGATCGTCCGCACAGTGATCCAGGACTATCCGAGGGTAGAGAGCGGGTTGGAACCCCGCGGATACCCATTGCCCGTCCCTATGCCCAACCCCATGCCTTAGCTAACGCCCCTGTCCCAGTCACCTTTTCCTGTGGGTCCACGTCCTGTTTTGGGGTGTTGGAACGGTCCCAGGGAACTGGTGAGGAACGGACTGGAGAGAAACTGGGCAGTTATGCCTCTGACGGTGGGTCAAGGGGTGGAGGGCAGTTGGGGAAGGTATCCGAGTCTAGATTGTTGCCTAGCGTGGCAATAGTTAAGTTGGAGGAGAGCTCCAAACAGGAGAGGTGGTCTAACCCTTCCCGCTCAATAGGAACCTCTGGAATATCTTCTAGGGGGGATACTGAAGAAGGAGATTCTCTAGAGTGGGGACCCGAGGGACTCCAGGAGACCCGATGGTGGGCCCCCTTATTCGAGGGATATGTGGGGTGGATGGACCGTACGCGGTTCCTGTTACAAAAAGAGGACGTGGTGGATTATTGGTGGGCGGTGGGGAAATTTACACCGGCCCAGAAGAAGAGGGAGATGCAGGAACGATGGCTTCAGATATGCCAACATAACATAGAACCTATGGGGCCAGAAATATTGTCTGACCCTGTGGACCCAGACGAGCCCCTGTCATGGGTGTTGCCAGGGAGTAGAAATCCAAGGGGGGGAGGAAGGGAGCAGAATCGTCAGGAACACCCAGAAAAAAACATAAACATAAAAAACATAGTGTAATATGTAGATGAATGTAAATCAGAAATCAGGATCAGCTTGGCTCTTGTGAAGGGCCTACTTACAAAAAGTAAGATCAAAACCAGCGTTTGTATGGTTAAAGGTGGAGATGTAATCTCTTATTCTTGGATTCCTTGGCTGCAGCATTTATTGCTGAAGTGCACAAGATGGTGTGTCTGCCGGGGCTTTATCCCTCACAGTTCATCAGCCGCATGCATACAGAGAGAAGAGAAGATCATAGTGTTTTACCAGGTAACAACACAGACTTTATCGTTGTATCAAAAAATATGTACTCACAATAAAACATGTGAACGCAGTCACATAACGGTTTCTTTAGGGCAACAGCAAAACGGCTCGGCAGAAGGAAAAAGTCCTCCACTTCACGATAGGTTCCCCTTCTCGAGGGTGCCCCCTCGTCCGGTGCCGGTGGATGGCGTCTGACGTCACTTCCTGGCCTGGAGGTGACGACTTCCGGTGGAGAAGGGAAAATCGGAGGAATTGGAGGAGTCGCCGGACCACAGCAGTGTCTGACTGCACTGTAGTGGTGATCCGCTTCCTTCCAGCTGGCTCAACGCGTTTCACTGCATCCGCAGCTTCCTCAGGAGCAATGCGGATGCAGTGAAACGAAACCGTTATGTGACTGCGTTCACATGTTTTATTGTGAGTACATATTTTTTGATACAACGATACAGTCTGTGTTGTTACCTGGTAAAACACTATGATCTCCTCTTCTCTCTGTATGAATGCGGCTGATGAACTGTGAGGGATAAAGCCCCGGCAGACACACCATCTTGTGCACTTCAGCAATTATTGCTGCAGCCAAGGAATCCAAGAATAAGAGATTACATCTCCACCTTTAACCATACAAACGCTGGTTTTGATCTTACTTTTTGTAAGTAGGCCCTTCACAAGAGCCAAGCTGATCCTGATTTCTGATTTACATTCATCTACATATTACACTATGTTTTTTATGTTTATGTTTTTTTCTGGGTGTTCCTGACGATTCTGCTCCCTTCCTCCCCCCCTTGGATTTCTACGCTCTGTGAGGGAATCAGTGTATATTCCCTGGAAGGTTGAGAGTTTTTTCAGTTTCACCACTTATATTATTTATGGTTATAGATCACTATCACTGTGTTATAGCGCCATTCTGAATCACTGGGTCTCACATGTTGCCAGGGAGGGCAGGGAACGCAGAGTTGACTCGGATCAGCCGGGCCGAGAGGGCTATTGCAGCCAAGTATAAAAATTCTCACGGCCTGGAGTATCCATATGTCCCAGAACCCCTCATGGAGGAGATTGAGGAGAATAGGGACAGATGGTTAAGGGAGACCATTGAGGAGTACATGGTCAACAAAGGAGGGGCCATTACAGGCAGCCAGGCTGAAGAGAGGATAGATCACCTAATGAGGGTTTGGAGCATTGGCAGGAACATGTACAAATACAAGGTAGTGTACCGGCCTGAAAGGGGGTTGCCGCGAAATTATAGCATAACTGTCCTGGATATGGGGGGTCGGGAGGTTAAGAAACCTGACCCTCGCCACTACTATTAGGAGGTACAGGATAGCTGTTGTGCGAGTTCGTGGCTGCTGGTCGGGGCGCGCTTGGCGCAATGTGTTTATCATGCAAACTGTAAGGTTGAAATAATTATGTGTGTGTGTTTTTCATTTTACAGTGCTTCCTGAAGAAAGGTACTTCAAATTTAGGTCCAGCCGGGGATGGTGGGATTCACCAGGGGGAGAATGTAGCCATGCTGTAAAATGGCTAACAGTCATCTCTCCTGCTGACAGTGAGGCCTGGTAAGTTGTGGGCATGCCAGCAGTAATTATGGAGGTTTGCCCTCACACCCTGATGAGGTGCCCTATGTATGGATGGGAGTGGTCACATGCTCTGAATCCATGGTTAGTGATGTCAGAGTTGTGCCAGCCCCCAGAGGATACATAAGGCACAGCACTGTTCAAAAGTTAGGAGTTGCTGAGTTGATAGAGGAGGAGTTGAGGAGCTGTTGAAAGAACAGATTATAGAACTGTGACCAGGGACCTGGTCACAGGGAAGATATCCCTACGGGGATAGGGAATCCACCAATTAAGGGAAGAGATACATTTTAAAGGGAAGTACGGTGAACAATGGAAGGCTAAGAATATCCATTGTGAAGGGCAGCTGGCCCACCGTACATCAATAAAGATGACCCTGTTCAATTATACTCTCGTGTGTAAGTGTGGAGTAATTACACAGAGAAGTGCACCACAGAGGAGTTCCTCACCAGGACCATCCACAAGCGGACGCTGGGATCCTGATGAGGTGGAGGCGCTGCACTGGATATAGGTAGGCAGTGGGTGGTCCCGTGGGGTCCGACGGCGGAGCACTGCTGCTGTAGAAAATGGGGGCTGCACACCAGTTCCAGTAAAAACGGCTTTATTTGGTGGTCATCTGGAGTACAATTGAACACTCTGACGCGTTTCAGGACTGTTGTCCCTTTATCAAAGAGTAGCTGCGCGTCTACTGGGTTCTCCGTTATGTACTCTTACTCCCGCCCCCAACAGTGACGTCACACGCTCAGTAACTATCGCGTGATTTGGTAAGATACCCTTCTCATTGGATGCCCTGTTAGCCAATTGCGCAAGGCGTGGGTGAATAATTTCCTTATGGGAGTAGCATTGGAGTTAAAGACTCTTGCTCCCGCCCCCAATGGTGACATCACACATTGTATGGATATCGCGTGACTTTATGAAACGGCCTGCTCATTGGTAGATAGCTTAAACCAATAGCGCAGCTAGTGGGGAAATATTTTCTTAATAGGAAAGGCTATGGAGTATATTACATAACGGAGAAACACTCAGAATGAAACAAAACACTAAATAAGTGACATTAAAACATACTATATAACAGTATTCTAATTAAAAATGAAAAAAACTACAAAAACGCAACGTTTAAAAACAAAGCAAAAAAGGTGGAAGACAATATGTTAGAATCGTACTTATGTTGATATCTGGAGAGTACACTCCCATCAAAATGATCATTCATGTTCAATATCTAACATAATCCCACTGAAACAACATCATTAATCTGCTCATCTGATTCAGACCCTCTTGTAATAATTACATATTTCTAATCAAGAAAGAGGCAATGTAAGTCTATGATACTAATAACTATACATATATGATGATGTCATTTGAAAACAGTGGAGAGCAAATTCATGAGGATAGACATTTTTTGCTATTATGAAGGACCATAATCGGATATACTGTAACAGATATTATCTCAGATATACATCTCAAATGGGTTATACCAATATTCTATGTCACATGTAGACATATATATAACATGACCATAATTAATACATGTATATAAATATAATATTATGTGTTGCAGGTGATCGTGCAAGGTACATGTGCTATATAGAGAAATTCTGTAGGGAACCAGATTGGCATTTTGCAAAATTACGTGCAACTGGGTATCTCACATCCTTATTTTTAATTGTTCTAACATGTTCTACAATCCTCTCTCTTAGTGGGCGGATTGTCCTGCCTACATATGAACTACCACATGTACATCTAAGGAGATATATCACAAATTTTGTATTACATGTCATCAGGGAGTTGAGAGTATGAGTTCTCTTTGTGTTCACATTTAGTATGTGTTTTATAGGGGAAGCATGTCGGCACATTCTACAATCTCCACATCTGAAAAAGCCTTTAACTTTTAGTTTATAGTTCTTTTTATTGGGATCAAATAAACTAGGCGACACTTTATTGGCTATTGTTTTCGCCTTCTTGAACAACATTTTTGGCTGATCTTGTATATATGTCTCTAGGTCTTTGTCTAGTTTCAGTATGTCCCAATGCTTTTTCAAAATGGTTCTAATCTGATTGGCCTGTCTAGAATAGGTGGTAATAAACAATGGTGAACCCTCAGTGGATGTCAATTGATTTAGCATTTTTAATTGTTTATTAGACTTGTTTTTTTGTGTTACTGTAGAAGAGTCGACATGTCCATTTTTAGTGCATGATCTAGGGCACTATTGATGTCTTCATCCCTATAACCCCTACATCTGAACCTTTCCGATAGTTCGTGTGCCTGACTCAGAAATGACTCATCTCTTGAACACAGTCTCCGAAGTCTCAGATATTGTCCTTTCGGGATACCTCTCATCAGGGGTCTGGGATGTGCACTGTTTGCCATGAGCAGGGAGTTTCTGGAGTTCTCCTTTCTAAACATCTTAGTTTGGATTCTAAGATCTGAATCTATATATAAATGTAGGTCAAGATAGTCAATCTCGCTCTCATGTATGTTTGATGTAAATTTGAGATTGAAAACATTGTCGTTCAGATATACAAGAAATTTGTGAAAAGTAGAAGTGTTGCCGGACCAGATAATTAATAAGTCGTCTATGTAGCGACGATAATAAATAATATACTGTCTAAATGGGTTAGCATCACCAAAAATAAAAGTGGTTTCCCAAAAGCCCATAAATAGATTGGCATATGAGGGTGCAAAGGAGGTCCCCATAGCCGTGCCCTGTGTTTGTAAATAATACGTGTTATTAAATAAAAAATAATTGTGCTGTAATAGGAAGATGATTGAATCAAGAATAAAAGTGCTCTGTGCAAGGTGAATATTTGAGTGATTAAGAAAATAACTTATAGCCTTAATACCTAATGTGTGATTAATAATGGTGTAAAGGGAGGTCACATCTAATGTGACCCACCGACAAGATTGTGTCCATGTGATTTCCTGTATATCTGTCAACAAGTCTATGGAGTCTCGCAAGAAGGACGGAAGCATCTTGACCATAGGTTGCAGGAATTGGTCCACGTACCTAGAGAGACCATCTCCCAAAGATCCAATGCTCGATATAATTGGTCTACCTGGAGGGTTGACCAGAGACTTATGGATCTTTGGGAGATGGTGAAAAATAGGTACTGTGGGAGATTGGTTATAGATGAACTGATACTACTTTTGTGTTAAGACTCCTAACTCCCTGCCCATTTCCAAGAGTTCTCTTATCTCAATAAGGTATGGAGCTGTGGGGTTTCTTTCTAATTTGCAGTAAGCCTCTGTATTACCGAGCTGTCTCAGGGCTTCTTGAAGATATACGTCTGCATGTATAACCACCACAGCTCCACCCTTATCCGCATTTTTAATGACTATGTCACTCCTTTTACTGAGTAGATTAAGGTTTAACTTCTCAATCTTTGAGAGATTATTTTGTTGGGATGTAGACAATTTGTAGCCCCTTGCCAATATCTGCAGATCCTTTTCGATCAGTTTTTCAAAGGTTTCAATATGAGCACCTTTACTGAAAAACGGGCAAAAAAATGATTTACTCTTTAAATTTGTGTGTTTACTATCAACCAGAAAATTGAATTGCTGCTCAACATCAATCGATGAATGCTCTCCTGACTCTTGTTCAGTGAGCAGATCATTCATATCTTGAATTACGGTCAATTCTCTAAAGGACAATTTTGTTGGTATATCAACAGGGGAAGGGGGCGAATCGGATTCCTCTCTATTATCCTGTGGAAGAATGTTAGTGTTATTCACAGCCCTGGAAAGAAAGAATTTTTTAAGCGAAAGCTTTCTCACATACTTTTGAAGATCAATGACAGTGCTGAAGAGGTCAAAATCCTCGCTGAGAGCGAAGTTGAGACCTTTCTCTAGCACTGCCACCTCTCCATCTGTGAGAGAAACCCCCGAGATATTAATAAAGTGTTTAAATGTAAGTGTGGAGTAATTACACAGAGAAGTGCACCACAGAGGAGTTCCTCACCAGGACCATCCACAAGCGGACGCTGGGATCCTGATGAGGTGGAGGCGCTGCACTGGATATAGGTAGGACTCAAGTACACTACCTCAGCTGCCTGTCTGGGTTGGCAATCCCCACACAACATCATGCGGGAGACTCAGGAGTCCTGTTGCCAACAGGTGCACCACCAGACACTACACTGTAATGGGGACTGGTTAGACCACAGGTGCCAATGTGAGATTGGGTGGGTCAGGCTAGGCCAGAAAATCCGTTACACACATTATTGTACTGTATGTGTTAGGGGGGTGTATTTAGTAAGAAATTTTGTTTAGTATTTTTGTTAGCACAACATTGGTACCGCAGGCCCGCTGGGACCCCGGGAAGGCCGCGGGGTCAGCCGGGGACACCCGCGCGACCCCCGTCCTCCCTTGGGGACCCCTGTGGGGTCAGCCGGGGACACCCGCCGGCCTGTTGTATTGGTTTTGCGCCTGCAAAAAGGTAAACAAAGAATTTTTTTTAAGTCCAGCTTTTTTTATCACCTGCCTTTAGCTGGTGAGCTTTATTCAGCGCAACTTTCACGTACGATCAGTTTGCGTTGCTTAGTCAATTCCGCAGAAGGGCAGGATTCAGCGCAAACAGCTGATCGTACGATCAAAGTTGGACTTAGAAATAATTTCAAGAAAAAGCCCGTTTTAGAGCGCAAAGTGCCTGTTTGCGCGGCTTAGTGCATAGCTCTCTGCGGAACTTCACGTTCTAAAAGCACTTTGCGCTCTTAAAACGACTTATCACTGCTTAGTGCATAGCCCCCAGAGTCTCTTCCAGCTACACGCTGTACTGACAGTCAGGCACTGTCCTGCAGCATCTTTCTCACTAGGAGTACAGTGAAGGAGTCCCTGTCTTAAGGCAGTTCCCTACACAATACAGTGTACTCTACAGTGACTCAGGGAACTAACTGGGCCTTGGGGATTTACTTCTGGCCTAATCCCTGGAGCACTGCTCCTTGGATCTAACCTGCAGCTTCAGGCTCCTGGTCTTTACTGCCTGCTTCCTGTTCCAGCATGCAGTAGTCTTTCCTGCTCCTCCAGCAGAATCCTGCAGCCCTACTGGCTCCCTGGTGTCAGGTGGTGTCACTGCCCCTGAGCATCATGGGGCTTGTAGTCCTGTCTGCAGCCTTTTACATAGGGAGCCTCGTGCTTTCCTTCTAATGACTGCCGCTCTGCACCTCCATTCCGGAAATGGCTGCCGCGGAGTTGCCCTGCTATTGCGCAACCTCCCAGGCACTCGGTAGCTTCTCGCCACCTTCCGCGCGTGCTCAACTCCCGCACACACCAAACATGGCGGCGCCCTGCGGAGGGAACCGACAGCTACTCCGTCACTCTGCCACACATCTGAGGGTAAGGAGAGGGTGGGGGAAACGGGAGTGTGGGGAGACCGGAGGATACCTGGCTACATCCTCCCCCTGGTGAAAACATCAACGGCCCGCTTGAACCAACAATGCACATCAACATTATATAATAAAAATACAGTTTTAAAATACAACTTAACGATTACTCTAAACGAGATTGTACATTTCAACAAACATATTTATAACTGAGGCTAGCTTGGCTTTAGCTTGCTGCTGATACTAATTAATCATAAGCCACTCTAGTGGGAGGGCGTCTCACTTGCTGGCTCCTGCGAGTCTCAGTCTCCATTTCTTTATCTTGAGAGAGACCATCGTAGGCTTGAGGCCTAGACTCTCTGGCAGAGGGTGAACCAGTTTGGGATAAGTCTCTTTGTAACTGAACATTGTCTCTTTTAGGCACAAAACTCGGAGTGGTAGGATCTAACGGTTGGTTACTTGGTGAACTTCCTGATGAAGGTGCTTGAACCGTAGGCCCATTACCCGTTGCTCCTTCGGGAGGTGCCCACCAATCTCTGTTGGATGTTCCCTCCAAAGGATCTTCAATCGTTTCATCTGTGGACCCTGAATTCTCGGTAGACTCTTCAGGCTCACTGTCATTTACCCCTGTTTCTGTTTCACTTTCTCCCATGATTCGTTGTATTTTCACCGTTTCAGGACAGGTCCACTCTTCCAGTACCTGTGAAGCATAGTCCTTCCAAACATCAAAAACCTCTTCACTGGTGGGAGTGGGTTTTACCCCTGAAAAGAGCTTTAACTTGTGGTATGGCTGCGGAGGAAGGGATTCATGCTTGGGCCCACCCAATTGTTGTATGGCCTGGGCTATTAATTGGATTTCTCCCATTTTACTGGGGGCGGAGGTTGGGGCTGGAGCTCCGCATACTTGAGCAACAATTAGCACAGGATAATACACTGACCTCATCCCCGCATATACTTTCAGGTGGGGATGGGGACATGCGCATACTAGTCTCTAGCAAGTCTGTAATGGGGCTCCAGGGTTTAAGTTTAATCGGCATTTCAGGATAGATAACCGGACACCCTGAGCTGAGGGCCCCGGGGAACCGCAAGTTGGATGGGCCTTGCTCTGTGGACAATTTACATCCCCCAGTGATTATTACTGTACACCATGATCCGTCTGGGTCGGAGCGGCGACCCAAGATTCTGGCATCTTCTAAGCCTGGATACTGCATTAGGATTAAACATAGGTCATAGGATGGGGCATTGGCAGGAACTTGTCCTACAGCAAGGGTTTGTGAGGGCGGGACTTGACTCTTTACCGCCCACGTGTACACCTCTTGGCGGGAAGGTAACGTGTAATCTAACGACATTTTGACTGAGTTCGGGCACCATAGGTCTGAATCTCAGCAGTGCCTCCAAATGTAGCGGGTTTACCCCTGGGGTACGGCACTACTGGTACTGCATTCACCTGTGAGGCTAACTTGAGCCCTGAGCCTCCACCACTGGGAGCCTGGGGTGTACTTACACTCGGTGCAGCGCCTCCACTGATGAGGGATCCCAACATGGTAGGAGTGCTCCCTTATCAGAACCCACATATACAATACCACACGGGATTGGATAAACAGCATTTACTGACATAGCATTTCTCTGAAAACACAGCATTTATATCATATCACATATAGAACTGAATGTGTGCTTAGAATCAGTCCTGTAACACTTAAGTCTCTGATGTACCCCGGTGCCAGGGCACTTAACCTCTTAGTGTCCACCAGCTATAGATTATAGTATGTGTGAGGGACAGCGCTTCCCTGTGTTGGGGCCCGTTGGTGCACTTTAATATAATACCTTCCTGGTTATGGTCCTAACCTGGAGAATCCTTGATGAATCTGCAATACCGCAACGTGATCCCACGCAGCACTGCACTGCTCTCTGCAGAAATGAATGCACACGCTGACTCCACAGGGGTGAGATCCCCAGCCAGATTATCCCTTTGTAAACAGTCTCTGTTATGAAGTCAGAGGGGGTCATGCACTAAGCTCCGTTAAGTCACTTTTAGAGCGCAAAGTGCTCTTAGGACGTGATGTTGCGCTGAATCCGATGCACTAAGAAACGCAAACAGGCACTTTGCGCTCTAAAACTGACTTTTTTCAGGAATTTTTTCTAAGTCCAACTTTGCTCGTTCGTTACCCTGTTTGCGTTAAATTCTGCCCTTAAGCGGGATGCACTAAGCAACGCAACCTTAGCGTACGCGAAAGTAGCGTTGATCAGAACACGTCAGCTCAAGTTAGACGCAAAAAAAGCTGGACTAAGAAAAAATTATTTTTGCATGCGCAAAATCCATACAACAGGCCGGCGGGTGTCCCCGGCTGACACCACAGGTGTCCCCGAGGGAGCCCGGGGGTCGCGCGGGTTTCCCCGGCTGACCCCGCGGGTGTCTGGGGGCCCCCTTCCGTAGCGTGCATCGGTACCTGCGGTACCAATGTTGCGCCTCCAAAAATAATAAACAATATTTATATATAAATACACCCCCTTAACACATACAATACAGTAATGGGCAAAATAACTATTATCCACATATGGATAATAATGCATTTGCCCATTTTAAATACATATAACTTTCAATAAATACAGTAAAAACATATTACACTTACCTTTTACAGGCACCCACGATGAAGGCCGTCTTCATCCTTATCTTCATCCTGCCCATGCCCCCTCCGATGCTGCAAAACATACACAAGAATAAAAACATCCAATGTAATGTCCCTTAACCCCTTAATCACCATAGCGGTTATTAACCGCTACAGTCATTAAGGGGTTAACCCACCCTCACCCACCACACGGGAGGCCTACATACCCTCCCCCACTACCCTCCCACCCCGTGAGGCCTAATCACCCTCACCCACTACCCAGCCGGGAGGCCTACCCACATACCCTTGGGGCCAATACCCCCTCTCCCCACCCCCAGTACCCACAATAAAAACAATACACTGCCCCTCAATAAACATCATTCTATTTATTAAATACATAACCCACCCCCTGTGCCCTCCCATAAATTCATGATTTATTCTTTTACATACAGGGTTCATACCCCAGGCCCACGGGAGTCCCCGGTGGGCCTGATGGGTCACCTCACAGACCTACAGGTGCCCAGCATCATGTTTCACACAGGGTCTGGAGGCCTGTTGGTGGGTCGCCAGGTGCCACGGTCCACCAGGTGGTCACTGTGGGCCACAATTGGGTCCCCACAATAGGCCCACGGATGTCTGGGGGGCCCCGGGTCAGACCCATAGGTGTCTGAGGGGTCTTGGGTGGTTCCAACGGGGGTCTGGGGATCCATGGGTGGTCCCTATGGGTTCACGGTGCCCCAACAGATGTGGGGCCACCGGTTCTTCCCCGCAGGTGTCCCCCGTGGACCCGCCAGCCTGGTACCCGTGAGAAGCCCGAGGATACCGCAGGTGGTCTCCAGAGGTCCCCTGCAAACCAGAAAGAACCAACCCTGTATGTAAAAAAATAAACCGGACCTATACATTAAATACATCAATCCCCCCCCCCCAACACATACAGTACAATAATGTGCAAAATAACTATTATCCAGATATGGATAATACAGTAGAGGCAACGTTTATTCTAACATTTGCTGTAAACTAGCCGGGTTACATTCTGGGTATGTGCTGGGTATGTGCTGGGTATGTTCTGGGCTAGTTTGAGGCATGTTTAAGGCATTTCTGCATTGACTAACGACCCATAGGATTAACACAGCAGGGATCCCTGGCATTCCAATTCAGTTTGAATGGGACTGCCAGGGCCCCCCGCTGTTAATCTGATAGGCCATTAATCAATGCAGAAATGCTGGGGCTAGTTTAAGGAAAGTTTAAGGCATGTATTCAGAATATACCTGGGTGTTTCCTGGGTCTTTTGGGGAATTGCCACTGGTTTTTGTTAGAATAAGTGTTGCCTCTACTGTAGATTATTTGCCCATTATGAAACACATAAAACATGCATAAATCAAAACATGAATTCTTAATCTTAAAATCACCACATTGCATGTTAAAATAAATCTAGCAGCAATTGTAAATATAAAACAACAAACCAGCAGCTACACAAATGTATGTGAAATATCACACAATTGTATTGAGTGTGTACATGATGCAATTAATCTGTGCATCATGTAACGCTTCATCCAGTCATTTGGCTAATACATAGTGTATATGATGCAGATGACGTAGTGATTTTGTGACCATATATTATGAATGTAAATGCAAAAAATAATTTTTATTTACCATAATTGTAGAAGTCAGAACTCTATTTGCTGCAACAAATCGCTCCAGTGAGGCAAAGCAGGATCATCCATGGTTCAGTCAATCGTTGAATCCTGATTCATACAGATCTACAACACCGTCCTCATATGGATCCGCACTGTGTTGTTGAACCCAGAAGGGCGGAGGTAAGTACACATCTTCTCTGTTTTCATCTACACACTCGTATTGTGGCTGTAAGTTTTGACAAATACCGTTGTAGTTTTGTCCATCTTGCATCTCGTCTTGTGTAAGGCAGGGTGCAGGTATTGCAGCTGACGCTGAAGTCTGTGAGTGTTCAATGTTACTGGTACTAGGCAAGAATAGGCTATTTAGTAGAAGATATGTTCCATGGTAATTTTAAATGAGGGAGCAACATGCCAGCAGCTGTATCGTTCACCTTTTCGATGAGGTACACGCTCAAAACATTGATTTACAGATAAAGTGAAACGGACAGAAGTTTTCCAATTTCTTTGATTTGGTGTTTCTATGAAGTATGAATATTTGTCCTTGATAAAGGCATATATTTGACCGACTGTCGCCTTTTTATCGATATGAGACTCGTTGGCTTCATAAATCATAAATTTGTATGTTTTTCGACTTGTGCTCTGCACTGTAGATGCAAGTCCCATGTCTTTTCACTTCGAGTGTACAGTGTAGAACTTTAACGCATAAGCATGTCTGATGCATTTGAGAATGTAACCATTTTATCTCTGCTGTATTTTTCAAGGTTACAATACAATTGACCATTTCTACGCCTCGTGAATCTCCCACAAGAAATTAGTTACAATAATTGCTTGAGAAAATTCTTGCAAGATACAGTATTTTCACATGAAACGAAACTTAACTTTGTGGTTAGACAATTATAATGGTAAAAACAAGTTGCATAATTTCATTCCAATAACAATGTGTGTGAATTCATCAACATTGCTCTCATCAACATATTTAGCCATAAAAACATTTGGAGATACACACATTATATCTCTCTCTCTATATATCTCTCTCTATATATATATCTTTGCCTCAACACAAAAATATATCTATCTATCTATCTATCTATCTATCTATCTATCTATCTATCTATCTATCTATCTATCTATCTATCTATCTATCTATCTATCTATCTATCTATCTATCTATCTATTCAGACAGAGACACATACACAGAGTGCCAGTGTATGTAACTGTCTGTGTGTGTGTGTGTGTGTGTGTGTATATATATATATATATAAATATAACTGTATGCTCATCTGCATGTCTTAGGCAGGTCTGCAACCCCGCTTTCCCCATTATCACCCAGCATACAGCACTTCCACTGCAGCAAGGGATTCTGGGAAATGACATGCAAATGAGCACACAGTGTCACTTTTTGCCTCAATAACCATTTTTAACATGGTTCCCTATAGGCTTAAGCTTGCTGCATGGTCACAGCTTTGAGCACAGCCAGGGTTAAGGTGCATACCCAGAAAACCACCCACAGACAGCTGTTTCGACCTTGATGGGTCTCATCAGTGTGGGGTTGATTTTACTGGGAATGCAAGAGAGGCTATGGGATAGGCTAAACCATAATACTGAGTTAAGTTATGGTGAGTAAAAAAAGTGACAAAAACCCTCCACAGGAAAGCAAATATGCAAATATAACTGTATGCTCATCTGCATGTCTTAGGCAGGTCTGCAACCCCGCCTTTCCCCATCATCACCCAGCATACAGCACTTCCACTGCAGCAAGGGATTCTGGGAAATTACATGTAAATGAGCACACAGTGTCACTTTTTGCCTCAAAAACCATTTTTAACATGGTTCCCTATAGGCTGGGAAGGGGGGAGGAGGGGTGAGGTGGTGGGAAGGGTGAGGTGGTGGGAAGGGGGAGGAGGGGTGAGGTGGTGGGAAGGGGGAGGAGGGGGGAGGTGGTGGGAAGGGGGGAGGAGGGGGGAAGGCGGGGGGTGGGAGGCGGTGGAAAGCGGGGGGTGGGAGGCGGTGGGAAGGGGGGGGAGGCGGTGGGAAGGGGGGGTGGGAAGCGGTGGGAAGGAGGGGTGGGAGGTGGTAAGAAGGGGGGGGAGGCGGTGGGAAGGGGGGGAAAGGGGGGGAGGTGGTGGGAAGGGGGGGGAGGCGGTGGGAAGGGGGGGGGGGAGGTGGTGGGAATGGGAAAGGGGGGGGAGGCGGTGGGAAGGGGAGGGGGGAGGCAGTAGGCAGGGGGGTGGGAGGCGGTGGGAAGGGGGGGGAGGCGGTGGGTTGGTGGTGGGAAGGGGGGGGGAGGCGGTGGGAATGGGGGGGGAGGCGGCGGGAAGGGGGGGGAGGCGGTGGGAAGGGGGGGAGGTGGTGGGAAGGGGGGGGGAAGGTGGTGGGAAGGGGGGGAGGTGGTGGGAAGGGGGGGGTGGGAGGCGGTGGGAAGGGGAAGGAGGCGGTGGGAAGGGGGGGAAAAGGGGGGAGGCGGTGGGAAGGGGGGGGAGGCGGTGGGAAGGGGAAAGGGGGGGAGGCGGTGGGAAGGGGATGGGGGGAGGCGGTGGGAAGGGGGGGGTGGGAGGCGGTGGGAAGGGGGGGGAGGCGGTGGGAAGGGGGGGAGGCGGTGGGAAGGGGGGGGTGGGAGGCGGTGGGAAGGGGGGGTGGGAGGCGGTGGGAAGGGGGGGAAAGGGGGGGAGGCGGTGGGAAGGGGGGGAGGTGGTGGGAAGGGGGGGAGGTGGTGGGAAGGGGGAAAGGGGGGGGAGGCGGTGGGAAGGGGAGGGGGGGAGGCAGTGGGAAGGGGGGGGTGGGAGGCGGTGGGAAGGTGGGGGAGGCGGTGGGGAGGCAGTGGGAAGGGGGGGAGGCGGTGGGAATAGGGGGGAGGCGGTGGGAAGAGGGGGAAGGCGGTGGGAAGGGGAGGGAGGCGGTAGGAAGGGGGGGGAAGGCGGTGGGAAGGGGGGGGAGGCGGTGGGAAGGGGGGGAAGGCGGTGGGAAGGGGGGGAGGCAGTGGGAAGGGGGGGTGGGAGGCGGTGGGAAGGGGGGTGGGAGGCGGTGGGAAGGGGGGGAGGCGGTGGGAAGGGGGGGAAAGGGGGGGAGGCGGTGGGAAGGGGGGGGAGGCGGTGGGAAGGGGGAAAGGGGGGGAGGCATGGGAAGGGGGGGGTGGGAGGCAGTGGGAAGGGGGGGAGGCGGTGGGGAGGCGGTGGGAAGGGGGGGGAAGGCGGTGGGAAGGGGGGGAGGCGGTGGGGGGAAGGTGGTGGGAAGGGGGGGGAGGCGGTGGGGGGAAGGTGGTGGGAAGGGGGGGAGGCGGTGGGAAGGGGGGAGGTGGTGGGAAGGGGGGGGAGGCGGTGGGAAGGGGGGGAGGCGGTGGGAAGGGGTGGGGGAGGCGAAGGGGGGGTGGAGGGGAGTTGAAGGGGGGGGAGTGGAGGGGAGGTGAAGGGGGGGGTGGAGGGGAGGTAAAGGGGGGGGAGTGGAGGGGAGGTGAAGGGGGGGTGGGGGGGAGGTGAAGGGGGGGAGGTGAAGGGGGGTGGAGGGGAGGTGGGGGGGAGGTGAAGGGGGGTGGAGGGGAGGTGAAGGGGGGTGGAAGGGAGGTGAAGGGGGGGTGGGTGGGGGGGAGGTGAAGGGGGGGAGGTGAAGGGGGGGAGGTGAAGGGGGGTGTAGTGGAGGTGGGGGGAGGTGAAGGGGGGTGGAGGGGAGGTGAAGGAAGGTGGAAGGGAGGTGAAGGTGGGTGGAAGGGAGGGGAAGTGGAGTGAGGGGAGGTGAAGGGGGGTGAGGGGAGCTGAACGGGGGTGAGGGGTGGGTGAGGGGAGGGAAGGCCGCTCACTCACCCGTCCAGCAGGTCCCACGTGGATCTGAGGCGGGAGGCAGCGTGTTGTGGCTGCTCCCCCGCTGTGTCCCGGGCGCTCGCTCGCTCCCCCGCTGACTGTAGCGGCGCCGGGGGGGGGGTATCGGGGAGACACTGACACTGGAGAGGAGGGGTGGTGGAGGGGAGGTGAAGGGGGGGATGGAGGGGAGGGGAGGCAGTAGGAAGGGGGGGGAGGCGGTGGGAAGGGGTGGAGGCAGTGGGAAGGAGGGGAGGCAGTGGGAAGGGGTGGGGGAGGCGAAGGGGGGGTGGAGGGGAGGTGAAGGGGGGGTGGAGTGGAGGTGAAGGGGGGGAGTGGAGGTGAAGGAGGGGGGGGTGGAGGGGAGGTGAAGGGGGGGTGGGGGGGAGGTGAAGGGGGGATGGAGGGGAGGGGAAGGGGAGGTGAATGGTGGTGGAAGGGAGGGGAAGTGGAGTGAGGGGAGGTGAAGGGGGGTGAGGGGAGGTGAACGGGGGTGAGAGGTGGGTGAGGGGAGTTGAAGGCCGCTCACTCACCCGTCCGGCAGATCCCACGTTGATCTGAGGCGGGAGGCAGCGTGTTGTGGCCGCTCCCCCGCTGTGTCCCGGGCGCTCGCTCGCTCCCCCGCTGACTGTAGCGGCGCCGGGGTGGGGGGGTATCGGGGAGACACTGGAGGGGAGGGGGGTGGAGGGGAGGTGAAGGGGGGGATGGAGGGGAGGCAGTGGGAAGGGTGGGGGAGGCTGTGGGAAGGGGGGTGGGAGGTGGTGGGAAGGGGGGGAGGCGGTGGGAAGGGGGGGAAGCAGTGGGAAGGGAGGGACACGGTGGGAAGGGGTGGGGGAGGCGATGGGGGGGTGGAGGGGAGGTGAAGGGGGGGTGGAGGGGAGGTAAAGGGGGGGAGTGGAGGGGAGGTGAAGGGGGGGGTGGAGGGGAGGTGAAGGGGGGGGTGGGGGGGAGGTGAAGGGGGGGTGGAGGGGAGGTGAAGGGGGGGGAGGTGAAGGGGGGGTGAAGGGGGGTGGAAGGGAGGGGAAGTGGAGTGAGGGGTGGGTGAGGGGGGTGATGGGAGGTGAACGGGGGTGAGGGGTGGGTGAGGGGAGGTGAAGGCCACTCACTCACCTGTCCGGCAGGTCCCACGTGGATCTGAGGCGGGAGGCAGCGTGTTGTGGCTGCTCCCCCTCTGTGTCCTGGGCGCTCGCTCGCTCGCTCCCCCGCTGACTGTAGCGGCGCCGGGGTGGGGGGGTATCGGGGAGACACTGGAGGGGAGGGGGGGTGGAGGGGAGATGAAGGGTGGATGGAGGGGAGGCGGTGGGAAGGGTGGGGGAGGCAGTGGGAAGGGGGGGGAGGTGGTGGGAAGGGGGGGGAGGCGGTGGGAAGGGGGGAAGCGGTGGGAAGGGGGGGAGGCAGTGGGAAGGGGTGGGGGAGGTGAAGGGGGGGTGGAGGGGAGGTTAAGGGGGGTTTGGAGGGGAGGTGAAGGGGGGGGAGTGGAGGGGAGGTGAAGGGGGGAGTGGAGGGGAGGTGAAGGGGGGGGTGGAGGGGAGGTGAAGGGGGGGTGGAGTGGAGGTGAAGGGGGGGAGTGGAGGGGAGGTGAAGGGGGGGGGGTGGATGGGAGGTGAAGGGGGGGTGGGGGGGAGGTGAAGGGGGGATGGAGGGGAGGTGAAGGGGAGGTGAATGGGGGGGAAGGGAGGGGAAGTGGAGTGAGGGGAGGTGAAGGGGGGTGAGGGGAGGTGAACGTGGGGTGAGAGGTGGGTGAGGGGAGGTGAAGGCCGCTCACTCACCCGTCCGGCAGATCCCACGTTGATCTGAGGCGGGAGGCAGCGTGTTGTGGCCGCTCCCCCGCTGTGTCCCGGGCGCTCGCTCACTCCCCTGCTGACTGTAGCGGTGCGGGGGGGGGGTATCGGGGAGACACTGGAGGGGAGGGGGGTGGAGGGGAGGTGAAGGGGGGATGGAGGGGAGGCGGTGGGAAGGGTGGGGGAGGCTGTGGGAAGGGGGGTGGGAGGTGGTGGGAAGGGAGGGACGTGGTGGGAAGGGGTGGGGGAGGCGATGGGGGGGTGGAGGGGAGGTAAAGGGGGGGAGTGGAGGGGAGGTGAAGGGGGGGGTGGAGGGGAGGTGAAGGGGGGGGAGGTGAAGGGGGGGTGAAGGGGGGTGGAAGGGAGGGGAAGTGGAGTGAGGGGTGGGTGAGGGGGGTGATGGGAGGTGAACGGGGGTGAGGGGTGGGTGAGGGGAGGTGAAGGCCACCTCACTCACCTGTCCGGCAGGTCCCACGTGGATCTGAGGCGGGAGGCAGCGTGTTGTGGCCGCTCCCCCGCGGTGTCCTGGGCGCTCGCTCCCCCGCTGACTGTAGCGGCGCCGGGGGTGGGGGGGTATCGGGGAGACACTGGAGGGGAGGGGGGGTGGAGGGGAGATGAAGGGTGGACGGAGGGGAGGTGGTGGGAAGGGTGGGGGAGGTGGTGGGAAGGGGGGGGGAGGTGGTGGGAAGGGGGGGAGGCGGTGGTAAGGGGGGAAGCGGTGGGAAGGGGGGGAGGCGGTGGGAAGGGGTGGGGGAGGTGAAGGGGGGGTGGAGGGGAGGTTAAGGGGGGTTTGGAGGGGAGGTGAAGGGGGGGAGTGGAGGGGAGGTGAAGGGGGGGGTGGAGGGGAGGTGAAGGGGGGGTGGGGGGAGGTGAAGGGGGGTGGAGGGGAGGTGAAGGGGGGGGAGGTGAAGGGGGGGTGAAGGGGGGTGGAAGGGAGGGGAAGTGGAGTGGGGGGAGGTGAGGGGGGTGAGGGGAGGTGAACGGGGTGAGGGGTGGCTGAGGGGAGGTGAAGGCCGCTCACTCACCCGTCCGGCAGGTCCCACGTGGATCTGAGGCGGGAGGCAGCGTGTTGTGGCCGCTCCCCCGCTGTGTCCCGGGCGCTCGCTCGCTCCCCCGCTGACTGTAGCGGCGCCGGGGGGGTATCGGGGAGACACTGACACTGGAGGGGAGGGGGGGTGGAGGGGAGGTGAAGGGGGGGATGGAGGGGAGGTGAAGGGGGGGTGGAGGGGAGGTGAAGGGGGGTGGAGGGGGTTGGAAGGGAGGTGAAGGCCGCTCACTCACCCATCCGGCAGGTCCCACGTGGATCTGAGTCTCCCCCGCTGTGTCCCGGGTGCCGTCATCTTGGGCACTCGGCGCCGCGAGGCAGCCTGCCTGGTCACTGGCTCTTCCCCCACTGGGGAGGGGGGTGAGTTGTAGCGCCGGGGAGGGGGGGCATGTATATGTGTGGAGGGGGAGAGGTGGGAGATATAGATGGGGGGTCTCGCACGGCCGCTGACACTGGGTGGGGAGGGGGGGCGCTGAAGGGGTAATAATAGTATGTGTGTGTCGCTGACTGTAGCGGCGCCGGGGGGGGGTGTGAAAGCGCGGGAGACACGGGGAGAGGAGGAGGTGCGCGCGGGTGCTGCTAACACTGTGAGCCCTGCTAATGTATGTAACACCCCCCCGTGTGTGTGTGTGTGTGTGTGTGTGTGTGTGTGTGTGTGTGTGTGTGTGTGTGTGTGTGTGTGTGTGTGTGTGTGTGTGTGTGTGTGTGTGTGTGTGTGTGTGTGTGTGTGTGTGTGTGTGTGTGTGGTCAATCCGCCTCAGGCCAATGAGGTGTGCGGGGGCGGGCGGCCCAAGGGACCGATCAGATTTCCCCTAGGGACACAGGCATACATGCAGACAAACATACAGTCATTTCAGAAATATATAGTAGATATATATATATATATATATATATATATGTATATATATATATATATATATATATATATACACACACACACACATACACACACATATATATTGTTGCCATTGAAAGTATTTCATACATGATTACATGTGAACATGATAAAGTGTGAATGAACATTATTTGTTGTAGGTTTCCTACAGCCTCAACACACAATTACACATAACATGAAATAGTAGCTCATGTGATATGTGTCATTTGATTATGTTGTATATAAAGAATAGTGTCAGAACATGACACTAAACATTACAATCCTCAAGCTGAAAAGTATCATACTTTAGAAGAAATTGGTGAATATCATATTACATTTACATGTACTGTGTGGCATAATGTATTTACAATCAACTAGTAATTAGTAATAGTTTACAAGATGTTATCAAACATGCCTTACCAAATTCAGTGAATGTAGATTTAGAAACATTCATATGTCTACAAGGACATACTTGAATCTTTGGTACCATCTATACATGAACACACATACACTATGCATGAAAGAGTATGCATTAAACAACACAACAACACACAAGAATTTAGTGTAGCTTGTAATTTTTTTGTTTTTGTTTTTTGAGAGCGAGTCACAGGCCTGTTTATTGGCTGTTGTGGTTGCCTTCTCCCTGTGCCAAGTACTCTAGGCCTAACTGTTGCACTTTTTGGAGCCTGTGGCAGTTGAGGGGCATTTGTTGGGGCCTGTTGCACTGTTTCAGGGGCACTTATTGTGGCCTGTGGCACTGGTTCTGGGGCACTTGTTGGGGCCTGTAGCACAGGTTTAGGGGCACTTGTTGGGGCCTGTGGCACTGGTTCTGGGGCACTTGTTGGGGTCTGTAGTACAGGTTTAGGGGCACTTGTTGAGGCCTGTGGCACTGGTTCTGGGGCACTTGTTGGGGCCTGTAGCACAGGTTTAGGGGCACTTGTTGTGGCCTGTGGCACTGGTTCTGGGGCACTTGTTGGGGCCTGTAGCACAGGTTTAGGGGCACTTATTGGGGCCGGTGGCACTGGTTCAGCAATTGCGATAAATTGAAACACTGGTGGAGCAGTTTCTTGTGTTTGTGTTTTTGTCTTCTTCCAAAAGCTGGTTATTTGTAATTGTTGACCAATCTTTCTTTTGCGTGTCTCATCTGTAGGTGTCGGTTCAATATTTGGAACAGATGATGTCAACGCTTCTATGTTGACAGGGACCTGCACAGATGTTACACCAAGTGTACCTGAAACATCCTGAAGTGGTGAATGAAGGACAGATGGGTCTGGAGAAAAAGTAGCACCACGTAAAGATCCATCCTCTGATGGGTTAAAATGGAATTGGTGCTCTCTTGCTGTACTCATCAACAGATTGGCTTGGCTTACATTCAGAACTAGTGCTTGTAATGTGTTGTTGAGATTTTGGAGCTCTTTAGGAATTTGTATGATGACATTTTTTATTTGTGTCATTTCTTATATCATCTTTTCATGCATCCTTTCATGCAGTGACATCATTTCTGAATGGCGACGATTTTCTTCATCCAAGATTCGTTGTTCCAAAGCTGCAATTTCTGAGAAAGTGTCACGAGCAGGACGACTGGAATGCTGTGTTAATCCAGGAGGGTGAACAACTTCATGGTCACTTGAGTCATTTTGTCCCTGAGCGGAAATATCTTGTTCTACAAATAAAAATATCAATGATCAACTCACATGTCACATTAACATTGTTTAATGCCATAATAATAGCTGTTCTCATAGTGGAAGACATTACATGTTGACATATTATGTATAATTTATGCTCAATAAAAGCAAAAATTTGGTTCCCACAATAACGTCTCGACTCAGTGTGAATGATGAATCATTTGATTATGTTGTATATAAAGAATAGTGTCAGAACATGACACTAAACATTACAATCCTCAAGCTGAAAAGTATCATACTTTAGAAGAAATTGGTGAATATCATATTACATTTACATGTACTGTGTGGCATAATGTATTTACAATCAACTAGTAATTAGTAATAGTTTACAAGATGTTATCAAACATGCCTTACCAAATTCAGTGAATGTAGATTTAGAAACATTCATATGTCTACAAGGACATACTTGAATCTTTGGTACCATCTATACATGAACACACATACACTATGCATGAAAGAGTATGCATTAAACAACACAACAACACACAAGAATTTAGTGTAGCTTGTAATTTTTTTGTTTTTGTTTTTTGAGAGCGAGTCACAGGCCTGTTTATTGGCTGTTGTGGTTGCCTTCTCCCTGTGCCAAGTACTCTAGGCCTAACTGTTGCACTTTTTGGAGCCTGTGGCAGTTGAGGGGCATTTGTTGGGGCCTGTTGCACTGTTTCAGGGGCACTTATTGTGGCCTGTGGCACTGGTTCTGGGGCACTTGTTGGGGCCTGTAGCACAGGTTTAGGGGCACTTGTTGGGGCCTGTGGCACTGGTTCTGGGGCACTTGTTGGGGTCTGTAGTACAGGTTTAGGGGCACTTGTTGAGGCCTGTGGCACTGGTTCTGGGGCACTTGTTGGGGCCTGTAGCACAGGTTTAGGGGCACTTGTTGTGGCCTGTGGCACTGGTTCTGGGGCACTTGTTGGGGCCTGTAGCACAGGTTTAGGGGCACTTATTGGGGCCGGTGGCACTGGTTCAGCAATTGCGATAAATTGAAACACTGGTGGAGCAGTTTCTTGTGTTTGTGTTTTTGTCTTCTTCCAAAAGCTGGTTATTTGTAATTGTTGACCAATCTTTCTTTTGCGTGTCTCATCTGTAGGTGTCGGTTCAATATTTGGAACAGATGATGTCAACGCTTCTATGTTGACAGGGACCTGCACAGATGTTACACCAAGTGTACCTGAAACATCCTGAAGTGGTGAATGAAGGACAGATGGGTCTGGAGAAAAAGTAGCACCACGTAAAGATCCATCCTCTGATGGGTTAAAATGGAATTGGTGCTCTCTTGCTGTACTCATCAATGGATTGGCTTGGCTTACATTCAGAACTAGTGCTTGTAATGTGTTGTTGAGATTTTGGAGCTCTTTAGGAATTTGTATGATGACATTTTTTATTTGTGTCATTTCTTATATCATCTTTTCATGCATCCTTTCATGCAGTGACATCATTTCTGAATGGCGACGATTTTCTTCATCCAAGATTCGTTGTTCCAAAGCTGCAATTTCTGAGAAAGTGTCACGAGCAGGACGACTGGAATGCTGTGTTAATCCAGGAGGGTGAACAACTTCATGGTCACTTGAGTCATTTTGTCCCTGAGCGGAAATATCTTGTTCTACAAATAAAAATATCAATGATCAACTCACATGTCACATTAACATTGTTTAATGCCATAATAATAGCTGTTCTCATAGTGGAAGACATTACATGTTGACATATTATGTATAATTTATGCTCAATAAAAGCAAAAATTTGGTTCCCACAATAACGTCTCGACTCAGTGTGAATGATGAATGAATGGAATATTGTTGTTACATCACACCTCCTAGTTGATACTTGGAAAACGCACACAATACATGTTGTGTAATTAAACCGTACATCTCGTCTGTGTCATTAACTATTCATAAGTTCATCACATGTAACACTCACCTTCCATTCTTGCTGATGACATTGATGTTGCAGGTGACGACACGTGGTATGTCTGAGGTGCGACAGGTGACACAGGAGCTGGCGGAGCAACTATAGATAAGATAAACAGCACAAGCTTAATTTCTGAATTATATACAAATGACAGTATCTGTAGTGGGAGTACTGATGTTAAAATATCAGCATTATTAAAGGATACAACAATGATATGCTTACAGTAGCGACATACTTTATTGAAGTAAATGCCGGCGGCATGCCGGGATCTACCCCAGCTGCCGCCAGTCACAAACGCGCGCCGCCGCGTTTCCCCCACGCACCCCCCTCCACATCGCGCGCAATTACCCCCCCAAAGACACCCCGAACCCGGCTTCTACTCTGCCCCTCTGCTTCCCCGCACCCCCGCTTACCTAGATTTGAACTCCAGGGGTGTCGGGGAAGCCTGGGGAAGCCGGGGAAGACGGGGAAGCCGGGCGCGCATGTGACTGTGACGTCACAGTGCGCCGCCACGCGCCGCGGCTACCCGCTTCCCAGCCTCATACAGCCAGCGGCATTTGCTCGAATAAGAGCTGCCGCTGCTGTAGCTCAATCTGTAGATAATCCATCTTAACACAAACGTACATGGTAACATTATGAAAAAACATCATTTTAAATAAATACTATGTTCATGCAGATATATATGAAGGGATGGGAATTAAAAATTCGTGGCCTGTTCTACATACACTGCATATGTTAGGTATTATGAGAGGCACAATAAGTGACATCAGTGCCATGAATGAAATCAATCCTCCATGCTTACAATTCTGCACATAATTGATTAACATTGTAGAATTTTGGGGATAAATGAGTATGAATATTTTTGTGAAGTAGGGGTAGCGCGTAATCTGGGTGACACTCAGCACCACATGCAGTGTGTCGCTCACAGATGCTGCTGTTCTGAGAAGCTCGGGTATCACTAAGTTTACAATAGTTATTTAAAACACTAATGACTAATGTAATTTGTAATATATAGTGTAAATGTTGTACAAGTTGACATATAATTAGCATTTAAAATGACTGTCATGAACTTTAGTTCACATTGTCACCTTCTACCACCTGTAACCCTCCCCCAGCACTTCACCCCAACATGACCCCATGAGCTGGCTCTTCCCCCCCCCTCTGTTCACCTCTATGCTATGATTACATATGAGTTGAAGATGTTTTCACACACAGATACTTGATCGTAATGAGTATATTAAGTTAACTATATGTTAACACTATTTAATTATAAAGGGTACATTTGGTATTTCTGCTCACATGAGGCAACATTAAGCAACAAAATAACATTATGAACCTATAATGTAATGTCTGCGTGAAAGTTCATAATGTTCGGCTTTCAATTCTAAATATTACAGGCAACACTTTCTTATGCAGTAAGGGCCTGTTTGGAGGTGTTACATACATCGACAAATATAAACATATATTATATGTATATAATAGACACATACATCAAATAGTGAAGTATAGTTTGTTTTAGACATACACAATAGAACCAAGAACACTGAGATTACACACATTAATGTTGCAAACGATGACTGTGGGTGTGTTTAGTGGGTATGCATGTTAACCCTGTTTGTGCTACAAGCTCTGACCATAGTGGAAGCGTAAACCTATAGGGGAAAGATGTAGAATGTTTTATAAAGTAAAAGGTGGCACTGTGTGATATTTATAATATCATGACACATAATCCGTTCCTGCTGTTCAACTGGTGTGTGCTGGCTATTAATGGTGTAAGTGATGATTGCAGACACAATACATGCAAATGAGCATACAGAGGCGGCGCATTTTATTTGAGCGGTCACGCGTCATCGACGCGCAGTCACGCGTCATCGGGTGCCTGCGCCCCCTGCACGCGCGTCCAGGGCTCCCCGAGGGAGCCCTGGTGTCCCGCGATGTGGGGGACAGCGGCAGGGGGTTCCGGGGGACCCGGCGGACCCGGCGAGCGGAGGGAGAAAGCCCCGATCGGAGGGCGCTCCTCCGCGGCTTCGGCGCGCGCCAGGCACATCCTGGCGCGCGCCTGGTTACTGCTGCGGCCGAGACCGGGCAAATGCTCAAATAAACTCGGTCGCAGCAGTACACATATAATATGTATATATAATATCTATATATTTATGAATTATCATCACCAAGCTGATTATATATATAGAGAGATATAGAGATATAGAGATAGAAAGAGAAAGAGAGAGAGATTAATAAAAAAAAATGTGTAATTTTTTTTGGATACATTGATACATTGATATATTCATTTGATACGACATGTGTAGTACAGTAAGATTTCTCACCTGGTGGGAATTGCTGTTGGTATATACCGATATCTCTGTCCCCTGGCAAACCCTCCACGACGACCAGCAGTAATTTGTTACTGCACCGACACACTTTATTCGAGCAAATACCCGGTATGTACCTGGCAGATACCTGGAATAAGCCACTACTAACCTCTGACAAGCCCCGTTGCATTTGCCTTCCCAGCCTGGGTTCATGCCTGGCTGATGGGCGGCTGATCTGTTAAATGATAATGATTAGGATTTAATAGGCTGCAATGCTTCGCGTGTCTACAAGATGGCATAAATTCATGAATTGTAATGCAGTTTATATATATATACTGTGCAGTATTGCAGCCAGCGGGAATAAAATGCTTCAATCCCTGCTTGGAAAATAACTCAATGTACTCGGGCAGAAAACAGTCACAAACCTCAATACACCCGGGTATACCCGAATTCGTGGGACTAGCCAAGCTCGAATAAAGTGTGTCGCCAGTGTATGCAGCTGCTCCTCCAATGGAGTTAGCGTTAGAGCTGCTGATGGCGGCCCGCCTCCAGTGCCAGAAGCATGCATCCGTTGTGCTTGGATTTTTTTTTTAAAGTCGCCTTGATATCATCAAATCTCTTCCTACAATTGGTGCGGTCCCTGACATGATTCCCACACGCAGACACAGACAATCGAATTTGATCCCACATTTCTTTCTTCACGGCTGAACTTGTCCGTCCTTGAAATACATAAAAATAATGGTAAGTTTATATGTAATTTAATGACGAATCAAGACAAATTCTGCTAACTGTTGAAAGAGATACATAACATGCTGGTTTAGGTTGAATATGTGTGGCACATGAGGATTAAATTTATGTGGAGACATACAAAGCTAAGGAAACTTGCGTCAATGTTCAATGAACATAAAAAATATAGTTTAATGTATTCTTATGTTCGGTGTAAACAATGAAGGATAATGTGTGTAACAATCAACAATAAATGATAGATATTACAGATGAATAGATTTCAATTAACACATTTGACATCAGATACAAGACAAAGTTTATGCACAATGAATGCAAACATTGACTTACCTACTAAATGACCATACAGATGGTCATAGTGCTCCAAAATCCCTGTGACAAGAACTCTGTTTTCCTCATCATTGAAACGAGGAATACGTGGCCGCTCAACATGTTTATTCCGACCACGTCAAGCCACAGAGTTGGCTGCTGCTGACTGGACTCTCCTTCTTCCAATGGAAGAGACTCCAAAAGCGCTCCACCACCAAGCACCCCACCACCAGCACCACCAGCACCACCAGCACCACCAGACATCCCACCACCAGACACCCACCACCACCAGCACTCGCACTCACAGCAACACCACTCGCACTCAGAGCAACACCACTAGCACTCACAGCAATACCACTAGCACTCACAGCAACACCACAAGCACTCACAGCAACTCCCCTGACTCCCACGTTCACTCATACGCGTACTCACATGACTACCAGTACCACTCACACCAGCATTACTCCTCACACGCCTCTCGGCCATACCTATAGCAGTCACAAAGAACAGAAAAGAAATGTAAACACAATCACACTGAACACTTACAAACTGACAACAACAACAACAAGATGTTAGCAAAACAACACAGGACAAAACAATCACAATACACAGCAACTATCTCTCTCAATATCAAATATGCAAATCGCCCAGCTCTGTGTGTCTCTCTCTCTCTCTCTCGCAACAACACAGAGAATGAATATAAAGAAACGCTGCCTTTAAATGGTCCGCTCAATCAAAAAAATGCGGGCATCGCCAGATTCAGAAACAAGTTCAATTGGTGAACATAACACGCCCTCGCCATGCTCGCCGATACACCTGTGTCTGATTGGCAATTAATCGGCATAGTGGGAACAAGTGTTTTTGGCTTCAATCGGAAGATATTCGGGCCTTATTGCATAAGGCGTGGGAAAATCGGCAAAATCCTACCGATAGGAAACACTTAGCGATTGCACTTTTTCGGCGCTTACTGCATGAGGCCCTTAATCCTTTAATTACAAAAAGTTACGTATCATAAATATATATATATATCATGGATCATATATATTTCTGAAACACATCATAAACTATACTGTGTTTTTTAGTGATTCAAATTAATGCAATATATTTTTGTGTGACCTACTATGGTATATATTATTTACTGTATAAAGCATAGGCGTACAATAATGTTTATCTGAATGAGGTGCTGGCAAAAAAGTGTTAATGCTGCACCTCATCCGCCCCCGTCAAAGGTAAATTATGCTAAATCTGTATAAAGAACTGGGATTCAAAATAATCCAAGTAATAAGCACTCTTGATGAACCTCTACAATAATCATTAATAATTAACTTTTAAAAGTGTACAATTAAAATAAGTGAAGGAAGTATATTATAAATAACGAAAAAAGTATTTTATTTAAAGTTATCTATATTATAACAATATTTGCAATAGCTTTAGGATTTGAACATAAGTAACGTGTCTTTAATGCATGCGTCAGTTGTAACACGCGAGAAACTTTTGCTAATGTTCATGTACAGTGTATTGGTTAACACGTCTCTGAGCAAAGAAAATCAGCGTTAATATCGGTGCTATTTTTACTAACGCCGCTTTTTAAACATATCGTTAGCTTTGATGAAACTTATTAAACTAAGGAAAAATAACAGACATTACCAATTAATTTGTTAGCACACATTTTATTGACATTTTGTTTATTTATGTAGCCCTGTTTCCTCCAGAATACAAGATGACTACCAATGCTGTATAACCTGTTGGCTCGCAGGGCCTGAGCCTCTGCCACAGAGAGCCTGGGGCAATATATACAGCTAAACCCCGTTATAACGCGCCTCGCTATACCGCGAATCGGTTATAACGCGGTCTGAGCATGGCTCCCGAATTGAAAGCCTCCATTTTGCCGGCTTACCTGCATCTCAAATTTTCCATTTTGCCGCCTTACACTCTCCTCTTACAGCTCATCTCTCTCCTCTTCCTGCTGTCCACGTGCTCATCTCTCTGCCCGTCGTGTGCCATCGGGGTTTTTTTTTTTCAAACATTCAATTCAATGCTTTATTGACTACCAGACACAGACACAAATAAACATTAATACATTTTGTACAAAACACATGCAGGGATTGAACTCGGGACCTTCTGATACTAATGCCATGCCTCTTACCTCTACACCATAGGCTTGGTGTGACAAGACAGAACCTATAAATATATTTATCCTCTACAACACAATGCCACAAATTACATGTCAATGTGAAATCTTAAGTCTATTTCTAGCTGTCTATGACATCACACAGTTCTGTGGTCTAGTGGAAGAACTTCTTACCAACATATGCAAGGGTCCTGGGTTCAATTCCTGTATGAAATGGTATAACTAACTTTTTTAATAAATTATTATTTTAATTATGTTGTATAATTTATAAATATATAATTCTTTATTATTCTTTATTAAATAATAATTATTCATTAATCAATAATGATGTATTAATAATAATTCATTATTAATCATTCTTTATGATTAATTATGTATTATTAATAAGTATGATTATTAATTATTATTAACAGTTAATTAACTAATTAATAATTATTACTAAATACTTAATAATAATTATTAATACTTACTTATTAATGAAACGTATTAATACTTACTAATTATTAATAATTAGTATTAATAATTACTTAATAATTATTAGCACCCAATTAGTAATAATAATTATTAATACTTAATTATTAACAACAATTATTAATACTTACTAATTATTAATAGTTATTAAGTATTAATAAGTTTTATTAATAATTAAGTATTAATAATTATTATTACTAATTGGGTATTAATAATTATTAGGTATTAGTAATACTTATTAATTAGTCAAAATTATTAATTGTTAATGATAATTAATAATCATACTTATAAATCATAATATAATAAATAATAATAGTATTATTAATTAATAATTATTAAAAAATAATTATTAATAATACTTAATACATCATTATTAATTAATTATTAATTAGTTAATT
This sequence comes from Ascaphus truei, assembly GCF_040206685.1. NCBI lineage: Eukaryota > Metazoa > Chordata > Amphibia > Anura > Ascaphidae > Ascaphus > Ascaphus truei. The sequence goes on from NC_134486.1 coordinate 221,670,117, forward strand.
AACTGCTAATAATAATTAATCATCATACTTATTAATAATACATAATTAATCATAAAGAATGCTTAATAATGAATTATTATTAATACATCATTATTGATTAATGAATAATTATTATTTAATAAAGAATAATGAAGAATTATATATTTATAAATTATACAACATAATTAAAATAATAATTTATTAAAAAAGTTAATTATATCATTTCATACAGGAATTGAACCCAGGACCCTTGCATATGTTGGTAAGAAGTTCTTCCACTAGACCACAGAACTGTGTGATGTCATAGACAGCTAGAAATAGACTTAAGATTTTACATTGACATGTACCTTGTGTTGTAGAGGATAAATATATTTATAGGTTCTGTCTTGTCACGCCAAACCTATGGTGTAGAGGTAAGAAGCAAGGCATTGGTATCAGAAGGTCCCGAGTTCAATCCCTGCATGTGTTTTGTACAAAATGTATTAATGTTTAATTGTGTTTGTGTCTGTGTCTGGTAGTCAATAAAGCATTGAATTGAATGTTTGAAAAAAAACAATGGCATATGACGGCAAGAGAGCAGAGAGATATGAGCACATGGACAGCAGGAAGAGGAGAGCACTGGTAAGGCGGCAAAATGGAGGAGATTTAAATCTGTAATGAGGAAGCTCCAGAGCTGATGCCGGTGAAATTTTAACGCGGTCTTTGGTCTTTGGGTTGTGGACCCCAAGGACCGCGTTATAACGGGGTTTAGCTATATATATATCTCTTACCAGATGCAGTGCCTCCACCTGCGATGGCTCCCAGCAGAGCGGGAGTTGTTCCTCACAGGACACCAACACAATAATATTCACACAGTATGTAAAAGAACAAGCATCTTTACTAACGATAACCATAACCTCATATGCAGCATAACTTATCAGTATTCTTCCCTGAGGAGACACACTCAGATAACGCATGTCGCAGGATGTAACCCTCCACCGTGTTCCCCACACCGTGTCCAATGTCCCACACCTCAACCACCAAATGTGTGTGTGGTGACTGCGCAGCCACTAAGATGAGAAATGTTACAGTTGGTGCACTAGTAGATATTGCGCTCGGACCTGCAAAGGATCCGAAGACACAGGGCCGTCTGCGAAGATCCTCCGGGGCGATCCCACCCGGGTGGATAATAATGTCTGTGAAGAGGTCTGGTCCCAAACCTCTGACTCAACTCTGCAGCGACCGCTGTGTCTCTGCACTAACACACTACTGGGGCAGGTTCCTAGTCTATGGCCTGTCCCTATAGTAACCACAAACTGTCTGTGACTCAGGGCCTAACTGGGGCCTGGGGGAAAAGTCCTGGCCTAGTGTAGTGGCTTCTTGCCTCTTGTTACGCTGTGCTTGTACAAACTAGACGAGACCCCTGTGCTGAGATGGGGATAGATAACCACCAGCCACAGACACGGGGACCCCGTCCGGAATGTAGAGTAGTCATGCTGGCCGAGTCTGGGACAGGAGAAATCAGAGTATACGTATACTTGCCGGGTCCGATGCGGGGGAGCTCCAGAGCGTGTGAGGTAGTTCAAGCCAAGGTCGGGGTTCCAGAGAGCGAGGGTTCCAAAGGCAGGCAGAGTCGGTACATGGGTAAGCAGAACTCGAACAAGGCAACAAGACAAGGGAGGCAGAGGCAAACACAAGGTAACGTGAGTCTATGCTCAGCCGAAGTGCCAGTGGCAGAGCTGAGCATAAGTAGCAGGAAATGACCAATCACCCCAGGGGGTGGAGCGGAGGCGTAACCCCTGCGGAGGCCAGGGATAGGCCTGAAGGGGAGAGACAGCTGGCAGTACTGGAACTGATTAGTTCCTCTTGACTCGTCGCTCGGGGGCATTGCGCGTGACGCGTCTCGCCTCTGCCCTCCAATCCCGCGATGCGGGGTCTGCGCTTTCGCAGCGCGTCAGCGGGGTCTGACGCTCCCATGGGGAGCGCTCTGCGTGTGCAGGGAGAGGCGCGTGAGGAAGGAGGACAGTGCGGAGTGTTGCCAGCAGGTGTCGGGACGGAACGAAGGTAAGTGCGGATGCGCGATGATCAGCGAGTCCTGACAGTACCCCCCTCTTCAAGGGAGACCTCCGGGCGATTCCAGTGGGGTTTCCGAGGGTATCTCTGGTGGAACTTCTGAATGAGTTCAGGAGCATGGATCTGGTGGTGCAAGACCCAAGAACGCTCCTCTGGGCCATAACCCTTCCAATGGATGAGGTACTGATTGGTCCTTCTAGAAATTCGGGAGTTAATGATGGCCTGGATTTCGTATTCCTGTTGTCCCTGTACAAGACGAGGAGGAGGTGATGTGGGAGCACGATCCGGAAACCGGGAGCTGTGATAGGCAGGTTTCATCAAGGAAACGTGAAATACAGACGGTATTCTCATAGATGCTGGGTGTTTTAGACGATATGCCACCGGGTTTATTTTCTTCAGGATTTGGAAGGGACCCAAAAACCTTGGTGCAAGCTTGGGAGTAGGAGTCTTCAAGCGTATGTTTTTGGAGGAGAGCCACACCTTGTCTCCTGGATTAAACTCCAAAATCTCCTGGCGGTGACAATCTGCTTGAGCCTTCTGCCTGGACGCAGCTCTCTTTAAATTGTCCTGAAATTTGGTCCAAGAGGACTGCAAGGTCTGAACCCAGTTATCTGCTGCCGGAACCCCAGAAGAAGAGCGAGTGATGGGCAGACGTGCCGGATGGAACCCGTAGTTAGCGAAGAAAGGAGAGAGTTGCGTAGACTAATTCTGCAGGGAATTGTGGGCGAATTCTGCCCAGGGGAAAAGATCCGCCCAATCGTCTTGTGTCTCTGAAACAAAACAGCGCAGATACTGCTCTAGGGACTGGTTGGTCGTCTCCGTTTGCCCATTCGTCTGGGGGTAGTATTCAGAAGAGAAGTGCAAGGATATGCCCAGTCTCCTTGAGAAGGCCCGCCAGAATCTGGAGACAAACTGGGAGCCTCTGTCAGAGATGATCGTCAATGGAACTCCGTGAAGATGGAAGATTTCCCTGGTGAAGATGTCCGCGAGGGTAGGAGAATCAGGAAGACCATTGAGCGGAACAAAATGTGCCTGTTTGGAGAAGCGGTCAATAATGACCAATATGGTATTCATGCCCTTGGAAACAGGAAGCTCTACAATAAAGTCCATTGATAAATGGTTCCAGGGGCGGTCAGGGATGGGTAGTGGATGTAGGAGTCCTTGGGATCTACAGCGGGGAACCTTGTTCCGGGCGCAAATGGTGCAAGCCTTGACGAAGTCGCTGATGTCCCTTTGCATGTTGGGCCACCAAAATGTCCGTTCCATGAGGTCCGTGGTTCTCTTGGTGCCAGGATGTCCCACAGTTTTCGAGGAGTGGCCCCATTCCAGAATCTTCCTACAGTATTTGGGAGAGGCAATGAGGCAACCGTCCGGGACCTCCAGACCCTCCGGAACCTTGGACTGATCCACGAGAATTTTATCCAATACGTCAAAAGTGTTGGCAGAAATTATGTACTTTGATGGAAGTATGGTCTCTTCTCTGGCCTCGGCTTTGTCCTCGCTTAGGAATTGACGAGAGAGTTGATCTGTCTTTAGATTCTTTGACCCAGGAATGAAAGAAATTATATAATTAAAACGGGAAAAGAAAAGAGACCAATGGGCCTGACGAGCTCCCAGTCGGCGAGCGCTCTCCAAATACATAAGATTTTTGTGGTCCGTTAGAATGGTTATTGGACTCTCCGTGCCCTCCAAGAGATGCCTCCATTCCTCCAATGCGAGTTTAATGGCTAACAACTCCCTGTTGCCTACGTCGTAATTCTGTTGTGCTGGAGAATTTTTTTTTTTTAAATGTACAGGGATGTAAATCGGAAGAAGGTGACTTTCTTTGAGAGAGGATGGCGCCGGCTCCAATATCCGATGCGTCCACTTCCAGCGTAAATGGGAGTTTGGGATTGGGATGGATCAGGACCGGTGCTGAGATGAAAGATTTCTTCAGAAAGTCAAAGGCTTGAACAGCTGCGGGAGGCCAAGAAGAGACATCGACTCCTTTCCTGGTGAGGGCAGAGATGGGCGCAACAATGGACGAGAAATTAGGAATAAATCTTCTGTAATTGTTCGCGAAACCGAGAAACCTTTGAATGCCTTTGAGCGAGGTTGGAAGCGGCCAGTCCAAGACGGATCTCAACTTGGAAGGATCCATCGCGAACCCGGAATCCGAGATGATGTACCCCAGGAAGGTGGTAGAGGATTGGTGAAAGTGGCACTTCTCCAGTTTGGCATAGAGTTGGTTCTGACGAAGGCGTAGTAGTACCTGTTTGACTTGTACAATGTGTTCGGGAAGACTCTTTGAGAAGATCAGAATATCGTCGAGATACACTATGAGGAAAACATTAAGAAGATCCCTGAATATTTCATTAATGAAATCTTGGAAGACCGCAGGAGCATTGCATAAGCCGAAGGGCATAACTAGGTACTCGTAGTGCCCGTCTCTGGTGTTGAAGGCCGTCTTCCATTCGTCGCCTTGTCGAATCCTTACCAGATTGTATGAGCCGTGTAGATCCAATTTGGAGAAGATGGTTGCCCCTTGGAGACGATCGAACAATTCGGAAATCAAAAGAAAGGGATACCGGTTTTTGATGGTAATCTTGTTGAACCCATGGTAATCAATACATGGGCGAAGGGTACCGTCCTTTTTCTTGACAAAAAAGAGCCCGCCCCAGCGGGAGAGGAAGATTTTTTGATAAACCCCTTTTGGAGATTCTCTCGGATGTAATCCGACATAGCTTTAGTCTCTGGGAGGGAGAGGGGGTATGATCGCCCTCTAGGAAGGACGGACCCAGGCAAGAGGTCTATAGGACAGTCAAAGGGTCAGTGGGGGGGAAGAACCTCGGATTTGACTTTGTCAAAGACGTCTCTGAAGGATGAATAACAGTCGAGTAAGGAACACTGTCTCTCCTTGGAATTCTTCACACTACAAATAGTCTGCCGTGGGGTGTCGCATGTCATGGAGCACTGCTGATCCCAGGATATGGGTCTGGGTTTGACCCAGTCGATGTGTGGATTATGGCATTGAAGCCATGGGAGACCCAAAATGATCTCGGCCGACGGAGACTGGATGATATCTAGGGATATATCTTCTCTCTGTGGTTCTGCTCGACCAGGAGGGACAGTTCGACGGTTTATAGGACGATAAATGCCGGCTGCAGGGGACGACCGTGAATGGCCTCATGATCAATAAAGTTCCCTCTGGAACCGGAATCGATAAAGGCAGATACGGCGACAGCGACCGGGGCCAAAAGTGAGACTGGAATCAAAATTCTGCTAGATAGGTGTTCCATGATGGTAAAGGTTTTAGTGAGTGTTCCCATGGAGACTCCTCTGGATCTCAATGGGAGCAGGTGTTTCCCGACTTGGGTGCAGGCCTGACGGGGCATTGAAGAACGAATTGGCCAGGATTACCACAGTATAAGCAGAGTCCAGAAGATCGGCGACGCTGTTTTTCGGAAGGGAACAGCTTGTTACCCTCAAGTTGCATGGACTCCGGGACGTCAGTCGTGGGAACTTCTGGAAAGGAGGAATGAATAAGAGAAGTCCTGGGTCTTACCTGACGGTGACTTCCTCTCTTGTAGTCGTTGGTCCACTCGAATGCAGATCGCAATGAGTCCCTCTAGGTCACTTGGGCGTTCATGTGCGGCGAGCTCTTCCTTCAGCTGTTCGGAAAGACCCTGCCAGAAAACAGAAGAGAGTGCCTCATCATTCCACGCCATCAGCAGCGACTGTCTGAAACTCCAGGGCATACTTAGCCACTGGACGGTCTCCCTGAGAGATGTGAAGGAGAGACGAGGCTGCGGAGATCCTCTGACCCGGGGTATCGAAGACACGCCAATGTCCTGTGTGAGGTCGCTTCTCTGCTCTCAGATGGGAGAGGCCCAGGCCAGTGCGTCACCTGTAAGCAGCGAGACAATGTAGGCTACCTTGGTTCTGGATGAAGGAAACCGGGAAGGAGTCAACACAAATTGTATGAAACTGATTGAGGAACCCACGACATTCTAAGGGGTCTCCGGAGTACCGATTGGGAGCAGGAAGTCGTGGGTTAGAAGAGCAGGGGTTAACCGGAGGAGTAAGCGGAGGTGGAGGAAAGGTAGGAGGATTAGCCTGCTGTACTTTGACAGAGAGGGTCTGGAGGTCTTTTTGTAGTGCGTCCATACGAAGGTCAGACTGTTCTAAATAATTCTCGAGCTTGGAGAACATAGCGGCATGAGATGCCACCATATCACCAACCACAGCGGGGTCTATATTTGTGGGGCTGAGCATAATGTTATGCTGTGCTTGCCACAAACTAGACGAGACCCCTGTGCTGAGATGGGGATAGATAACCACCAGCCACAGACACGGGGACCCCGTCTGGAATTGGAGTAGTCTTGCTGGCCGAGTCTGGGACCGGAAAAATCAGAGTAAACGTATACTTGCCGGGTCCGATGCGGGGGAGCTCCAGAGCGTGTGAGGTAGTTCAAGCCAAGGTCGGGGTTACAGAGAGCGAGGGTTCCAAAGGCAGGCAGAGTCGGTACATGGGTAAGCAGAACTCGAACAAGGCAACAAGACAAGGGAGGCAGAGGCAAACACAAGGTAACGTGAGTCTATGCTCAGCCGAAGTGCCAGTGGCAGAGCCGAGCATAAGTAGCAGGAAATGACCAATCACCCCAGGGGGTGGAGCGGAGGCGTAACCCCTGCGGAGGCCAGGGATAGGCCTGAAGGGGAGAGACAGCTGGCAGTACTGGAACTGATTAGTTCCTCTTGACTCGTCGCTCGGGGGCATTGCGCGTGACGCGTCTCGCCTCTGCCCTCCAATCCCGCGATGCGGGGTCTGCGCTTTCACAGCGCGTCAGCGGGGTCTGACGCTCCCGTGGGGAGCGCTCTGCGTGTGCAGGGAGAGGCGCGTGAGGAAGGAGGACAGTGCGGAGTGTTGCCAGCAGGTGTCGGGACGGAACGAAGGTAAGTGCGGGCGCGCGGGGATGCGCGATGATCAGCGAGTCCTGACAGTACCCCCCTCTTCAAGGGAGACCTCCGGGCGATTCCAGTGGGGTTTCCGAGGGTATCTCTGGTGGAACTTCTGAATGAGTTCAGGAGCATGGATCTGGTGGTGCAAGACCCAAGAACGCTCCTCTGGGCCATAACCCTTCCAATGGATGAGGTACTGATTGGTCCTTCTAGAAATTCGGGAGTTAATGATGGCCTGGATTTCGTATTCCTGTTGTCCCTGTACAAGACGAGGAGGAGGTGATGTGGGAGCACGATCCGGAAACCGGGAGCTGTGATAGGCAGGTTTCATCAAGGAAACGTGAAATACAGACGGTATTCTCATAGATGCTGGGTGTTTTAGACGATATGCCACCGGGTTTATTTTCTTCAGGATTTGGAAGGGACCCAAAAACCTTGGTGCAAGCTTGGGAGTAGGAGTCTTCAAGCGTATGTTTTTGGAGGAGAGCCACACCTTGTCTCCTGGATTAAACTCCAAAATCTCCTGGCGGTGACAATCTGCTTGAGCCTTCTGCCTGGACGCAGCTCTCTTTAAATTGTCCTGAAATTTGGTCCAAGAGGACTGCAAGGTCTGAACCCAGTTATCTGCTGCCGGAACCCCAGAAGAAGAGCGAGTGATGGGCAGACGTGCCGGATGGAACCCGTAGTTAGCGAAGAAAGGAGAGAGTTGCGTAGACTAATTCTGCAGGGAATTGTGGGCATATTCTGCCCAGGGGAAAAGATCCGCCCAATCGTCTTGTGTCTCTGAAACAAAACAGCGCAGATACTGCTCTAGGGACTGGTTGGTCGTCTCCGTTTGCCCATTCGTCTGGGGGTAGTATTCAGAAGAGAAGTGCAAGGATATGCCCAGTCTCCTTGAGAAGGCCCGCCAGAATCTGGAGACAAACTGGGAGCCTCTGTCAGAGATGATCGTCAATGGAACTCCGTGAAGATGGAAGATTTCCCTGGTAAAGATGTCCGCGAGGGTAGGAGAATCAGGAAGACCATTGAGCGGAACAAAATGTGCCTGTTTGGAGAAGCGGTCAATAATGACCAATATGGTATTCATGCCCTTGGAAACAGGAAGCTCTACAATAAAGTCCATTGATAAATGGTTCCAGGGGCGGTCAGGGATGGGTAGTGGATGTAGGAGTCCTTGGGATCTACAGCGGGGAACCTTGTTCCGGGCGCAAATGGTGCAAGCCTTGACGAAGTCGCTGATGTCCCTTTGCATGTTGGGCCACCAAAATGTCCGTTCCATGAGGTCCGTGGTTCTCTTGGTGCCAGGATGTCCCACAGTTTTCGAGGAGTGGCCCCATTCCAGAATCTTCCTACAGTATTTGGGAGAGGCAATGAGACAACCGTCCGGGACCTCCAGACCCTCCGGAACCTTGGACTGATCCACGAGAATTTTATCCAATACGTCAAAAGTGTTGGCAGAAATGATGTACTTTGATGGAAGTATGGTCTCTTCTCTGGCCTCGGCTTTGTCCTCGCTTAGGAATTGACGAGAGAGTTGATCTGTCTTTAGATTCTTTGACCCAGGAATGAAAGAAATGATATAATTAAAACGGGAAAAGAAAAGAGACCAATGGGCCTGACGAGCTCCCAGTCGGCGAGCGCTCTCCAAATACATAAGATTTTTGTGGTCCGTTAGAATGGTTATTGGACTCTCCGTGCCCTCCAAGAGATGCCTCCATTCCTCCAATGCGAGTTTAATGGCTAACAACTCCCTGTTGCCTACGTCGTAATTCTGTTGTGCTGGAGAATTTTTTTTTTTTTAAATGTACAGGGATGTAAATCGGAAGAAGGTGACTTTCTTTGAGAGAGGATGGCGCCGGCTCCAATATCCGATGCGTCCACTTCCAGCGTAAATGGGAGTTTGGGATTGGGATGGATCAGGACCGGTGCTGAGATGAAAGATTTCTTCAGAAAGTCAAAGGCTTGAACAGCTGCGGGAGGCCAAGAAGAGACATCGACTCCTTTCCTGGTGAGGGCAGAGATGGGCGCAACAATGGACGAGAAATTAGGAATAAATCTTCTGTAATTGTTCGCGAAACCGAGAAACCTTTGAATGCCTTTGAGCGAGGTTGGAAGCGGCCAGTCCAAGACGGATCTCAACTTGGAAGGATCCATCGCGAACCCGGAATCCGAGATGATGTACCCCAGGAAGGTGGTAGAGGATTGGTGAAAGTGGCACTTCTCCAGTTTGGCATAGAGTTGGTTCTGACGAAGGCGTAGTAGTACCTGTTTGACTTGTACAATGTGTTCGGGAAGACTCTTTGAGAAGATCAGAATATCGTCGAGATACACTATGAGGAAAACATTGAGAAGATCCCTGAATATTTCATTAATGAAATCTTGGAAGACCGCAGGAGCATTGCATAAGCCGAAGGGCATAACTAGGTACTCGTAGTGCCCGTCTCTGGTGTTGAAGGCCGTCTTCCATTCGTCGCCTTGTCGAATCCTTACCAGATTGTATGAGCCGTGTAGATCCAATTTGGAGAAGATGGTTGCCCCTTGGAGACGATCGAACAATTCGGAAATCAAAAGCAAGGGATACCGGTTTTTGATGGTAATCTTGTTGAACCCATGGTAATCAATACATGGGCGAAGGGTACCGTCCTTTTTCTTGACAAAAAAGAGCCCGCCCCAGCGGGAGAGGAAGATTTTTTGATAAACCCCTTTTGGAGATTCTCTCGGATGTAATCCGACATAGCTTTAGTCTCTGGGAGGGAGAGGGGGTATGATCGCCCTCTAGGAAGGACGGACCCAGGCAAGAGGTCTATAGGACAGTCAAAGGGTCAGTGGGGGGGAAGAACCTCGGATTTGACTTTGTCAAAGACGTCTCTGAAGGATGAATAACAGTCGAGTAAGGAACACTGTCTCTCCTTGGAATTCTTCACACTACAAATAGTCTGCCGTGGGGTGTCGCATGTCATGGAGCACTGCTGATCCCAGGATATGGGTCTGGGTTTGACCCAGTCGATGTGTGGATTATGGCATTGAAGCCATGGGAGACCCAAAATGATCTCGGCCGACGGAGACTGGATGATATCTAGGGATATATCTTCTCTCTGTGGTTCTGCTCGACCAGGAGGGACAGTTCGACGGTTTATAGGACGATAAATGCCGGCTGCAGGGGACGACCGTGAATGGCCTCATGATCAATAAAGTTCCCTCTGGAACCGGAATCGATAAAGGCAGATACGGCGACAGCGACCGGGGCCGAAAGTGAGACTGGAATCAAAATTCTGCTAGATAGGTGTTCCATGATGGTAGAGGTTTTAGTGAGTGTTCCCATGGAGACTCCTCTGGATCTCAATGGGAGCAGGTGTTTCCCGACTTGGGTGCAGGCCTGACGGGGCATTGAAGAACGAATTGGCCAGGATTACCACAGTATAAGCAGAGTCCAGAAGATCGGCGACGCTGTTTTTCGGAAGGGAACAGCTTGTTACCCTCAAGTTGCATGGACTCCGGGACGTCAGTCGTGGGAACTTCTGGAAAGGAGGAATGAATAAGAGAAGTCCTGGGTCTTACCTGACGGTGACTTCCTCTCTTGTAGTCGTTGGTCCACTCGAATGCAGATCGCAATGAGTCCCTCTAGGTCACTTGGGCGTTCATGTGCGGCGAGCTCTTCCTTCAGCTGTTCGGAAAGACCCTGCCAGAAAACAGAAGAGAGTGCCTCATCATTCCACGCCATCTCAGCAGCGACTGTCTGAAACTCCAGGGCATACTTAGCCACTGGACGGTCTCCCTGAGAGATGTGAAGGAGAGACGAGGCTGCGGAGATCCTCTGACCCGGGGTATCGAAGACACGCCAATGTCCTGTGTGAGGTCGCTTCTCTGCTCTCAGATGGGAGAGGCCCAGGCCAGTGCGTCACCTGTAAGCAGCGAGACAATGTAGGCTACCTTGGTTCTGGATGAAGGAAACCGGGAAGGAGTCAACACAAATTGTATGAAACTGATTGAGGAACCCACGACATTCTAAGGGGTCTCCGGAGTACCGATTGGGAGCAGGAAGTCGTGGGTTAGAAGAGCAGGGGTTAACCGGAGGAGTAAGCGGAGGTGGAGGAAAGGTAGGAGGATTAGCCTGCTGTACTTTGACAGAGAGGGTCTGGAGGTCTTTTTGTAGTGCGTCCATACGAAGGTCAGACTGTTCTAAATAATTCTCGAGCTTGGAGAACATAGCGGCATGAGATGCCACCATATCACCAACCACAGTGGGGTCTATATTTGTGGGGCTGAGCATAATGTTATGCTGTGCTTGCCACAAACTAGACGAGACCCCTGTGCTGAGATGGGGATAGATAACCACCAGCCACAGACACGGGGACCCCGTCTGGAATTGGAGTAGTCTTGCTGGCCGAGTCTGGGACCGGAAAAATCAGAGTAAACGTATACTTGCCGGGTCCGATGCGGGGGAGCTCCAGAGCGTGTGAGGTAGTTCAAGCCAAGGTCGGGGTTCCAGAGAGCGAGGGTTCCAAAGGCAGGCAGAGTCGGTACATGGGTAAGCAGAACTCGAACAAGGCAACAAGACAAGGGAGGCAGAGGCAAACACAAGGTAACGTGAGTCTATGCTCAGCCGAAGTGCCAGTGGCAGAGCCGAGCATAAGTAGCAGGAAATGACCAATCACCCCAGGGGGTGGAGCGGAGGCGTAACCCCTGCGGAGGCCAGGGATAGGCCTGAAGGGGAGAGACAGCTGGCAGTACTGGAACTGATTAGTTCCTCTTGACTCGTCGCTCGGGGGCATTGCGCGTGACGCGTCTCGCCTCTGCCCTCCAATCCCGCGATGCGGGGTCTGCGCTTTCGCAGCGCGTCAGCGGGGTCTGACGCTCCCTTGGGGAGCGCTCTGCGTGTGCAGGGAGAGGCGCGTGAGGAAGGAGGACAGTGCGGAGTGTTGCCAGCAGGTGTCGGGACGGAACGAAGGTAAGTGCGGGCGCGCGGGGATGCGCGATGATCAGCGAGTCCTGACAGTACCCCCCTCTTCAAGGGAGACCTCCGGGCGATTCCAGTGGGGTTTCCGAGGGTATCTCTGGTGGAACTTCTGAATGAGTTCAGGAGCATGGATCTGGTGGTGCAAGACCCAAGAACGCTCCTCTGGGCCATAACCCTTCCAATGGATGAGGTACTGATTGGTCCTTCTAGAAATTCGGGAGTTAATGATGGCCTGGATTTCGTATTCCTGTTGTCCCTGTACAAGACGAGGAGGAGGTGATGTGGGAGCACGATCCGGAAACCGGGAGCTGTGATAGGCAGGTTTCATCAAGGAAACGTGAAATACAGACGGTATTCTCATAGATGCTGGGTGTTTTAGACGATATGCCACCGGGTTTATTTTCTTCAGGATTTGGAAGGGACCCAAAAACCTTGGTGCAAGCTTGGGAGTAGGAGTCTTCAAGCGTATGTTTTTGGAGGAGAGCCACACCTTGTCTCCTGGATTAAACTCCAAAATCTCCTGGCGGTGACAATCTGCTTGAGCCTTCTGCCTGGACGCAGCTCTCTTTAAATTGTCCTGAAATTTGGTCCAAGAGGACTGCAAGGTCTGAACCCAGTTATCTGCTGCCGGAACCCCAGAAGAAGAGCGAGTGATGGGCAGACGTGCCGGATGGAACCCGTAGTTAGCGAAGAAAGGAGAGAGTTGCGTAGACTAATTCTGCAGGGAATTGTGGGCGAATTCTGCCCAGGGGAAAAGATCCGCCCAATCGTCTTGTGTCTCTGAAACAAAACAGCGCAGATACTGCTCTAGGGACTGGTTGGTCGTCTCCGTTTGCCCATTCGTCTGGGGGTAGTATTCAGAAGAGAAGTGCAAGGATATGCCCAGTCTCCTTGAGAAGGCCCGCCAGAATCTGGAGACAAACTGGGAGCCTCTGTCAGAGATGATCGTCAATGGAACTCCGTGAAGATGGAAGATTTCCCTGGTGAAGATGTCCGCGAGGGTAGGAGAATCAGGAAGACCATTGAGCGGAACAAAATGTGCCTGTTTGGAGAAGCGGTCAATAATGACCAATATGGTATTCATGCCCTTGGAAACAGGAAGCTCTACAATAAAGTCCATTGATAAATGGTTCCAGGGGCGGTCAGGGATGGGTAGTGGATGTAGGAGTCCTTGGGATCTACAGCGGGGAACCTTGTTCCGGGCGCAAATGGTGCAAGCCTTGACGAAGTCGCTGATGTCCCTTTGCATGTTGGGCCACCAAAATGTCCGTTCCATGAGGTCCGTGGTTCTCTTGGTGCCAGGATGTCCCACAGTTTTCGAGGAGTGGCCCCATTCCAGAATCTTCCTACAGTATTTGGGAGAGGCAATGAGGCAACCGTCCGGGACCTCCAGACCCTCCGGAACCTTGGACTGATCCACGAGAATTTTATCCAATACGTCAAAAGTGTTGGCAGAAATTATGTACTTTGATGGAAGTATGGTCTCTTCTCTGGCCTCGGCTTTGTCCTCGCTTAGGAATTGACGAGAGAGTTGATCTGTCTTTAGATTCTTTGACCCAGGAATGAAAGAAATTATATAATTAAAACGGGAAAAGAAAAGAGACCAATGGGCCTGACGAGCTCCCAGTCGGCGAGCGCTCTCCAAATACATAAGATTTTTGTGGTCCGTTAGAATGGTTATTGGACTCTCCGTGCCCTCCAAGAGATGCCTCCATTCCTCCAATGCGAGTTTAATGGCTAACAACTCCCTGTTGCCTACGTCGTAATTCTGTTGTGCTGGAGAATTTTTTTTTTTTAAATGTACAGGGATGTAAATCGGAAGAAGGTGACTTTCTTTGAGAGAGGATGGCGCCGGCTCCAATATCCGATGCGTCCACTTCCAGCGTAAATGGGAGTTTGGGATTGGGATGGATCAGGACCGGTGCTGAGATGAAAGATTTCTTCAGAAAGTCAAAGGCTTGAACAGCTGCGGGAGGCCAAGAAGAGACATCGACTCCTTTCCTGGTGAGGGCAGAGATGGGCGCAACAATGGACGAGAAATTAGGAATAAATCTTCTGTAATTGTTCGCGAAACCGAGAAACCTTTGAATGCCTTTGAGCGAGGTTGGAAGCGGCCAGTCCAAGACGGATCTCAACTTGGAAGGATCCATCGCGAACCCGGAATCCGAGATGATGTACCCCAGGAAGGTGGTAGAGGATTGGTGAAAGTGGCACTTCTCCAGTTTGGCATAGAGTTGGTTCTGACGAAGGCGTAGTAGTACCTGTTTGACTTGTACAATGTGTTCGGGAAGACTCTTTGAGAAGATCAGAATATCGTCGAGATACACTATGAGGAAAACATTAAGAAGATCCCTGAATATTTCATTAATGAAATCTTGGAAGACCGCAGGAGCATTGCATAAGCCGAAGGGCATAACTAGGTACTCGTAGTGCCCGTCTCTGGTGTTGAAGGCCGTCTTCCATTCGTCGCCTTGTCGAATCCTTACCAGATTGTATGAGCCGTGTAGATCCAATTTGGAGAAGATGGTTGCCCCTTGGAGACGATCGAACAATTCGGAAATCAAAAGAAAGGGATACCGGTTTTTGATGGTAATCTTGTTGAACCCATGGTAATCAATACATGGGCGAAGGGTACCGTCCTTTTTCTTGACAAAAAAGAGCCCGCCCCAGCGGGAGAGGAAGATTTTTTGATAAACCCCTTTTGGAGATTCTCTCGGATGTAATCCGACATAGCTTTAGTCTCTGGGAGGGAGAGGGGGTATGATCGCCCTCTAGGAAGGACGGACCCAGGCAAGAGGTCTATAGGACAGTCAAAGGGTCAGTGGGGGGGAAGAACCTCGGATTTGACTTTGTCAAAGACGTCTCTGAAGGATGAATAACAGTCGAGTAAGGAACACTGTCTCTCCTTGGAATTCTTCACACTACAAATAGTCTGCCGTGGGGTGTCGCATGTCATGGAGCACTGCTGATCCCAGGATATGGGTCTGGGTTTGACCCAGTCGATGTGTGGATTATGGCATTGAAGCCATGGGAGACCCAAAATGATCTCGGCCGACGGAGACTGGATGATATCTAGGGATATATCTTCTCTCTGTGGTTCTGCTCGACCAGGAGGGACAGTTCGACGGTTTATAGGACGATAAATGCCGGCTGCAGGGGACGACCGTGAATGGCCTCATGATCAATAAAGTTCCCTCTGGAACCGGAATCGATAAAGGCAGATACGGCGACAGCGACCGGGGCCAAAAGTGAGACTGGAATCAAAATTCTGCTAGATAGGTGTTCCATGATGGTAAAGGTTTTAGTGAGTGTTCCCATGGAGACTCCTCTGGATCTCAATGGGAGCAGGTGTTTCCCGACTTGGGTGCAGGCCTGACGGGGCATTGAAGAACGAATTGGCCAGGATTACCACAGTATAAGCAGAGTCCAGAAGATCGGCGACGCTGTTTTTCGGAAGGGAACAGCTTGTTACCCTCAAGTTGCATGGACTCCGGGACGTCAGTCGTGGGAACTTCTGGAAAGGAGGAATGAATAAGAGAAGTCCTGGGTCTTACCTGACGGTGACTTCCTCTCTTGTAGTCGTTGGTCCACTCGAATGCAGATCGCAATGAGTCCCTCTAGGTCACTTGGGCGTTCATGTGCGGCGAGCTCTTCCTTCAGCTGTTCGGAAAGACCCTGCCAGAAAACAGAAGAGAGTGCCTCATCATTCCACGCCATCAGCAGCGACTGTCTGAAACTCCAGGGCATACTTAGCCACTGGACGGTCTCCCTGAGAGATGTGAAGGAGAGACGAGGCTGCGGAGATCCTCTGACCCGGGGTATCGAAGACACGCCAATGTCCTGTGTGAGGTCGCTTCTCTGCTCTCAGATGGGAGAGGCCCAGGCCAGTGCGTCACCTGTAAGCAGCGAGACAATGTAGGCTACCTTGGTTCTGGATGAAGGAAACCGGGAAGGAGTCAACACAAATTGTATGAAACTGATTGAGGAACCCACGACATTCTAAGGGGTCTCCGGAGTACCGATTGGGAGCAGGAAGTCGTGGGTTAGAAGAGCAGGGGTTAACCGGAGGAGTAAGCGGAGGTGGAGGAAAGGTAGGAGGATTAGCCTGCTGTACTTTGACAGAGAGGGTCTGGAGGTCTTTTTGTAGTGCGTCCATACGAAGGTCAGACTGTTCTAAATAATTCTCGAGCTTGGAGAACATAGCGGCATGAGATGCCACCATATCACCAACCACAGCGGGGTCTATATTTGTGGGGCTGAGCATAATGTTATGCTGTGCTTGCCACAAACTAGACGAGACCCCTGTGCTGAGATGGGGATAGATAACCACCAGCCACAGACACGGGGACCCCGTCTGGAATTGGAGTAGTCTTGCTGGCCGAGTCTGGGACCGGAAAAATCAGAGTAAACGTATACTTGCCGGGTCCGATGCGGGGGAGCTCCAGAGCGTGTGAGGTAGTTCAAGCCAAGGTCGGGGTTACAGAGAGCGAGGGTTCCAAAGGCAGGCAGAGTCGGTACATGGGTAAGCAGAACTCGAACAAGGCAACAAGACAAGGGAGGCAGAGGCAAACACAAGGTAACGTGAGTCTATGCTCAGCCGAAGTGCCAGTGGCAGAGCCGAGCATAAGTAGCAGGAAATGACCAATCACCCCAGGGGGTGGAGCGGAGGCGTAACCCCTGCGGAGGCCAGGGATAGGCCTGAAGGGGAGAGACAGCTGGCAGTACTGGAACTGATTAGTTCCTCTTGACTCGTCGCTCGGGGGCATTGCGCGTGACGCGTCTCGCCTCTGCCCTCCAATCCCGCGATGCGGGGTCTGCGCTTTCACAGCGCGTCAGCGGGGTCTGACGCTCCCGTGGGGAGCGCTCTGCGTGTGCAGGGAGAGGCGCGTGAGGAAGGAGGACAGTGCGGAGTGTTGCCAGCAGGTGTCGGGACGGAACGAAGGTAAGTGCGGGCGCGCGGGGATGCGCGATGATCAGCGAGTCCTGACAGTACCCCCCTCTTCAAGGGAGACCTCCGGGCGATTCCAGTGGGGTTTCCGAGGGTATCTCTGGTGGAACTTCTGAATGAGTTCAGGAGCATGGATCTGGTGGTGCAAGACCCAAGAACGCTCCTCTGGGCCATAACCCTTCCAATGGATGAGGTACTGATTGGTCCTTCTAGAAATTCGGGAGTTAATGATGGCCTGGATTTCGTATTCCTGTTGTCCCTGTACAAGACGAGGAGGAGGTGATGTGGGAGCACGATCCGGAAACCGGGAGCTGTGATAGGCAGGTTTCATCAAGGAAACGTGAAATACAGACGGTATTCTCATAGATGCTGGGTGTTTTAGACGATATGCCACCGGGTTTATTTTCTTCAGGATTTGGAAGGGACCCAAAAACCTTGGTGCAAGCTTGGGAGTAGGAGTCTTCAAGCGTATGTTTTTGGAGGAGAGCCACACCTTGTCTCCTGGATTAAACTCCAAAATCTCCTGGCGGTGACAATCTGCTTGAGCCTTCTGCCTGGACGCAGCTCTCTTTAAATTGTCCTGAAATTTGGTCCAAGAGGACTGCAAGGTCTGAACCCAGTTATCTGCTGCCGGAACCCCAGAAGAAGAGCGAGTGATGGGCAGACGTGCCGGATGGAACCCGTAGTTAGCGAAGAAAGGAGAGAGTTGCGTAGACTAATTCTGCAGGGAATTGTGGGCATATTCTGCCCAGGGGAAAAGATCCGCCCAATCGTCTTGTGTCTCTGAAACAAAACAGCGCAGATACTGCTCTAGGGACTGGTTGGTCGTCTCCGTTTGCCCATTCGTCTGGGGGTAGTATTCAGAAGAGAAGTGCAAGGATATGCCCAGTCTCCTTGAGAAGGCCCGCCAGAATCTGGAGACAAACTGGGAGCCTCTGTCAGAGATGATCGTCAATGGAACTCCGTGAAGATGGAAGATTTCCCTGGTAAAGATGTCCGCGAGGGTAGGAGAATCAGGAAGACCATTGAGCGGAACAAAATGTGCCTGTTTGGAGAAGCGGTCAATAATGACCAATATGGTATTCATGCCCTTGGAAACAGGAAGCTCTACAATAAAGTCCATTGATAAATGGTTCCAGGGGCGGTCAGGGATGGGTAGTGGATGTAGGAGTCCTTGGGATCTACAGCGGGGAACCTTGTTCCGGGCGCAAATGGTGCAAGCCTTGACGAAGTCGCTGATGTCCCTTTGCATGTTGGGCCACCAAAATGTCCGTTCCATGAGGTCCGTGGTTCTCTTGGTGCCAGGATGTCCCACAGTTTTCGAGGAGTGGCCCCATTCCAGAATCTTCCTACAGTATTTGGGAGAGGCAATGAGACAACCGTCCGGGACCTCCAGACCCTCCGGAACCTTGGACTGATCCACGAGAATTTTATCCAATACGTCAAAAGTGTTGGCAGAAATGATGTACTTTGATGGAAGTATGGTCTCTTCTCTGGCCTCGGCTTTGTCCTCGCTTAGGAATTGACGAGAGAGTTGATCTGTCTTTAGATTCTTTGACCCAGGAATGAAAGAAATGATATAATTAAAACGGGAAAAGAAAAGAGACCAATGGGCCTGACGAGCTCCCAGTCGGCGAGCGCTCTCCAAATACATAAGATTTTTGTGGTCCGTTAGAATGGTTATTGGACTCTCCGTGCCCTCCAAGAGATGCCTCCATTCCTCCAATGCGAGTTTAATGGCTAACAACTCCCTGTTGCCTACGTCGTAATTCTGTTGTGCTGGAGAATTTTTTTTTTTTTAAATGTACAGGGATGTAAATCGGAAGAAGGTGACTTTCTTTGAGAGAGGATGGCGCCGGCTCCAATATCCGATGCGTCCACTTCCAGCGTAAATGGGAGTTTGGGATTGGGATGGATCAGGACCGGTGCTGAGATGAAAGATTTCTTCAGAAAGTCAAAGGCTTGAACAGCTGCGGGAGGCCAAGAAGAGACATCGACTCCTTTCCTGGTGAGGGCAGAGATGGGCGCAACAATGGACGAGAAATTAGGAATAAATCTTCTGTAATTGTTCGCGAAACCGAGAAACCTTTGAATGCCTTTGAGCGAGGTTGGAAGCGGCCAGTCCAAGACGGATCTCAACTTGGAAGGATCCATCGCGAACCCGGAATCCGAGATGATGTACCCCAGGAAGGTGGTAGAGGATTGGTGAAAGTGGCACTTCTCCAGTTTGGCATAGAGTTGGTTCTGACGAAGGCGTAGTAGTACCTGTTTGACTTGTACAATGTGTTCGGGAAGACTCTTTGAGAAGATCAGAATATCGTCGAGATACACTATGAGGAAAACATTGAGAAGATCCCTGAATATTTCATTAATGAAATCTTGGAAGACCGCAGGAGCATTGCATAAGCCGAAGGGCATAACTAGGTACTCGTAGTGCCCGTCTCTGGTGTTGAAGGCCGTCTTCCATTCGTCGCCTTGTCGAATCCTTACCAGATTGTATGAGCCGTGTAGATCCAATTTGGAGAAGATGGTTGCCCCTTGGAGACGATCGAACAATTCGGAAATCAAAAGCAAGGGATACCGGTTTTTGATGGTAATCTTGTTGAACCCATGGTAATCAATACATGGGCGAAGGGTACCGTCCTTTTTCTTGACAAAAAAGAGCCCGCCCCAGCGGGAGAGGAAGATTTTTTGATAAACCCCTTTTGGAGATTCTCTCGGATGTAATCCGACATAGCTTTAGTCTCTGGGAGGGAGAGGGGGTATGATCGCCCTCTAGGAAGGACGGACCCAGGCAAGAGGTCTATAGGACAGTCAAAGGGTCAGTGGGGGGGAAGAACCTCGGATTTGACTTTGTCAAAGACGTCTCTGAAGGATGAATAACAGTCGAGTAAGGAACACTGTCTCTCCTTGGAATTCTTCACACTACAAATAGTCTGCCGTGGGGTGTCGCATGTCATGGAGCACTGCTGATCCCAGGATATGGGTCTGGGTTTGACCCAGTCGATGTGTGGATTATGGCATTGAAGCCATGGGAGACCCAAAATGATCTCGGCCGACGGAGACTGGATGATATCTAGGGATATATCTTCTCTCTGTGGTTCTGCTCGACCAGGAGGGACAGTTCGACGGTTTATAGGACGATAAATGCCGGCTGCAGGGGACGACCGTGAATGGCCTCATGATCAATAAAGTTCCCTCTGGAACCGGAATCGATAAAGGCAGATACGGCGACAGCGACCGGGGCCGAAAGTGAGACTGGAATCAAAATTCTGCTAGATAGGTGTTCCATGATGGTAGAGGTTTTAGTGAGTGTTCCCATGGAGACTCCTCTGGATCTCAATGGGAGCAGGTGTTTCCCGACTTGGGTGCAGGCCTGACGGGGCATTGAAGAACGAATTGGCCAGGATTACCACAGTATAAGCAGAGTCCAGAAGATCGGCGACGCTGTTTTTCGGAAGGGAACAGCTTGTTACCCTCAAGTTGCATGGACTCCGGGACGTCAGTCGTGGGAACTTCTGGAAAGGAGGAATGAATAAGAGAAGTCCTGGGTCTTACCTGACGGTGACTTCCTCTCTTGTAGTCGTTGGTCCACTCGAATGCAGATCGCAATGAGTCCCTCTAGGTCACTTGGGCGTTCATGTGCGGCGAGCTCTTCCTTCAGCTGTTCGGAAAGACCCTGCCAGAAAACAGAAGAGAGTGCCTCATCATTCCACGCCATCTCAGCAGCGACTGTCTGAAACTCCAGGGCATACTTAGCCACTGGACGGTCTCCCTGAGAGATGTGAAGGAGAGACGAGGCTGCGGAGATCCTCTGACCCGGGGTATCGAAGACACGCCAATGTCCTGTGTGAGGTCGCTTCTCTGCTCTCAGATGGGAGAGGCCCAGGCCAGTGCGTCACCTGTAAGCAGCGAGACAATGTAGGCTACCTTGGTTCTGGATGAAGGAAACCGGGAAGGAGTCAACACAAATTGTATGAAACTGATTGAGGAACCCACGACATTCTAAGGGGTCTCCGGAGTACCGATTGGGAGCAGGAAGTCGTGGGTTAGAAGAGCAGGGGTTAACCGGAGGAGTAAGCGGAGGTGGAGGAAAGGTAGGAGGATTAGCCTGCTGTACTTTGACAGAGAGGGTCTGGAGGTCTTTTTGTAGTGCGTCCATACGAAGGTCAGACTGTTCTAAATAATTCTCGAGCTTGGAGAACATAGCGGCATGAGATGCCACCATATCACCAACCACAGTGGGGTCTATATTTGTGGGGCTGAGCATAATGTTATGCTGTGCTTGCCACAAACTAGACGAGACCCCTGTGCTGAGATGGGGATAGATAACCACCAGCCACAGACACGGGGACCCCGTCTGGAATTGGAGTAGTCTTGCTGGCCGAGTCTGGGACCGGAAAAATCAGAGTAAACGTATACTTGCCGGGTCCGATGCGGGGGAGCTCCAGAGCGTGTGAGGTAGTTCAAGCCAAGGTCGGGGTTCCAGAGAGCGAGGGTTCCAAAGGCAGGCAGAGTCGGTACATGGGTAAGCAGAACTCGAACAAGGCAACAAGACAAGGGAGGCAGAGGCAAACACAAGGTAACGTGAGTCTATGCTCAGCCGAAGTGCCAGTGGCAGAGCCGAGCATAAGTAGCAGGAAATGACCAATCACCCCAGGGGGTGGAGCGGAGGCGTAACCCCTGCGGAGGCCAGGGATAGGCCTGAAGGGGAGAGACAGCTGGCAGTACTGGAACTGATTAGTTCCTCTTGACTCGTCGCTCGGGGGCATTGCGCGTGACGCGTCTCGCCTCTGCCCTCCAATCCCGCGATGCGGGGTCTGCGCTTTCGCAGCGCGTCAGCGGGGTCTGACGCTCCCTTGGGGAGCGCTCTGCGTGTGCAGGGAGAGGCGCGTGAGGAAGGAGGACAGTGCGGAGTGTTGCCAGCAGGTGTCGGGACGGAACGAAGGTAAGTGCGGGCGCGCGGGGATGCGCGATGATCAGCGAGTCCTGACAGTACCCCCCTCTTCAAGGGAGACCTCCGGGCGATTCCAGTGGGGTTTCCGAGGGTATCTCTGGTGGAACTTCTGAATGAGTTCAGGAGCATGGATCTGGTGGTGCAAGACCCAAGAACGCTCCTCTGGGCCATAACCCTTCCAATGGATGAGGTACTGATTGGTCCTTCTAGAAATTCGGGAGTTAATGATGGCCTGGATTTCGTATTCCTGTTGTCCCTGTACAAGACGAGGAGGAGGTGATGTGGGAGCACGATCCGGAAACCGGGAGCTGTGATAGGCAGGTTTCATCAAGGAAACGTGAAATACAGACGGTATTCTCATAGATGCTGGGTGTTTTAGACGATATGCCACCGGGTTTATTTTCTTCAGGATTTGGAAGGGACCCAAAAACCTTGGTGCAAGCTTGGGAGTAGGAGTCTTCAAGCGTATGTTTTTGGAGGAGAGCCACACCTTGTCTCCTGGATTAAACTCCAAAATCTCCTGGCGGTGACAATCTGCTTGAGCCTTCTGCCTGGACGCAGCTCTCTTTAAATTGTCCTGAAATTTGGTCCAAGAGGACTGCAAGGTCTGAACCCAGTTATCTGCTGCCGGAACCCCAGAAGAAGAGCGAGTGATGGGCAGACGTGCCGGATGGAACCCGTAGTTAGCGAAGAAAGGAGAGAGTTGCGTAGACTAATTCTGCAGGGAATTGTGGGCGAATTCTGCCCAGGGGAAAAGATCCGCCCAATCGTCTTGTGTCTCTGAAACAAAACAGCGCAGATACTGCTCTAGGGACTGGTTGGTCGTCTCCGTTTGCCCATTCGTCTGGGGGTAGTATTCAGAAGAGAAGTGCAAGGATATGCCCAGTCTCCTTGAGAAGGCCCGCCAGAATCTGGAGACAAACTGGGAGCCTCTGTCAGAGATGATCGTCAATGGAACTCCGTGAAGATGGAAGATTTCCCTGGTGAAGATGTCCGCGAGGGTAGGAGAATCAGGAAGACCATTGAGCGGAACAAAATGTGCCTGTTTGGAGAAGCGGTCAATAATGACCAATATGGTATTCATGCCCTTGGAAACAGGAAGCTCTACAATAAAGTCCATTGATAAATGGTTCCAGGGGCGGTCAGGGATGGGTAGTGGATGTAGGAGTCCTTGGGATCTACAGCGGGGAACCTTGTTCCGGGCGCAAATGGTGCAAGCCTTGACGAAGTCGCTGATGTCCCTTTGCATGTTGGGCCACCAAAATGTCCGTTCCATGAGGTCCGTGGTTCTCTTGGTGCCAGGATGTCCCACAGTTTTCGAGGAGTGGCCCCATTCCAGAATCTTCCTACAGTATTTGGGAGAGGCAATGAGACAACCGTCCGGGACCTCCAGACCCTCCGGAACCTTGGACTGATCCACGAGAATTTTATCCAATACGTCAAAAGTGTTGGCAGAAATTATGTACTTTGATGGAAGTATGGTCTCTTCTCTGGCCTCGGCTTTGTCCTCGCTTAGGAATTGACGAGAGAGTTGATCTGTCTTTAGATTCTTTGACCCAGGAATGAAAGAAATTATATAATTAAAACGGGAAAAGAAAAGAGACCAATGGGCCTGACGAGCTCCCAGTCGGCGAGCGCTCTCCAAATACATAAGATTTTTGTGGTCCGTTAGAATGGTTATTGGACTCTCCGTGCCCTCCAAGAGATGCCTCCATTCCTCCAATGCGAGTTTAATGGCTAATAACTCCCTGTTGCCTACGTCGTAATTCTGTTGTGCTGGAGAATTTTTTTTTTTTTAAATGTACAGGGATGTAAATCGGAAGAAGGTGACTTTCTTTGAGAGAGGATGGCGCCGGCTCCAATATCCGATGCGTCCACTTCCAGCGTAAATGGGAGTTTGGGATTGGGATGGATCAGGACCGGTGCTGAGATGAAAGATTTCTTCAGAAAGTCAAAGGCTTGAACAGCTGCGGGAGGCCAAGAAGAGACATCGACTCCTTTCCTGGTGAGGGCAGAGATGGGCGCAACAATGGACGAGAAATTAGGAATAAATCTTCTGTAATTGTTCGCGAAACCGAGAAACCTTTGAATGCCTTTGAGCGAGGTTGGAAGCGGCCAGTCCAAGACGGATCTCAACTTGGAAGGATCCATCGCGAACCCGGAATCCGAGATGATGTACCCCAGGAAGGTGGTAGAGGATTGGTGAAAGTGGCACTTCTCCAGTTTGGCATAGAGTTGGTTCTGACGAAGGCGTAGTAGTACCTGTTTGACTTGTACAATGTGTTCGGGAAGACTCTTTGAGAAGATCAGAATATCGTCGAGATACACTATGAGGAAAACATTGAGAAGATCCCTGAATATTTCATTAATGAAATCTTGGAAGACCGCAGGAGCATTGCATAAGCCGAAGGGCATAACTAGGTACTCGTAGTGCCCGTCTCTGGTGTTGAAGGCCGTCTTCCATTCGTCGCCTTGTCGAATCCTTACCAGATTGTATGAGCCGTGTAGATCCAATTTGGAGAAGATGGTTGCCCCTTGGAGACGATCGAACAATTCGGAAATCAAAAGCAAGGGATACCGGTTTTTGATGGTAATCTTGTTGAACCCATGGTAATCAATACATGGGCGAAGGGTACCGTCCTTTTTCTTGACAAAAAAGAGCCCGCCCCAGCGGGAGAGGAAGATTTTTTGATAAACCCCTTTTGGAGATTCTCTCGGATGTAATCCGACATAGCTTTAGTCTCTGGGAGGGAGAGGGGGTATGATCGCCCTCTAGGAAGGACGGACCCAGGCAAGAGGTCTATAGGACAGTCAAAGGGTCAGTGGGGGGGAAGTACCTCGGATTTGACTTTGTCAAAGACGTCTCTGAAGGATGAATAACAGTCGAGTAAGGAACACTGTCTCTCCTTGGAATTCTTCACACTACAAATAGTCTGCCGTGGGGTGTCGCATGTCATGGAGCACTGCTGATCCCAGGATATGGGTCTGGGTTTGACCCAGTCGATGTGTGGATTATGGCATTGAAGCCATGGGAGACCCAAAATGATCTCGGCTGACGGAGACTGGATGATATCTAGGGATATATCTTCTCTCTGTGGTTCTGCTCGACCAGGAGGGACAGTTCGACGGTTTATAGGACGATAAATGCCGGCTGCAGGGGACGACCGTGAATGGCCTCATGATCAATAAAGTTCCCTCTGGAACCGGAATCGATAAAGGCAGATACGGCGACAGCGACCGGGGCCGAAAGTGAGACTGGAATCAAAATTCTGCTAGATAGGTGTTCCATGATGGTAGAGGTTTTAGTGAGTGTTCCCATGGAGACTCCTCTGGATCTCAATGGGAGCAGGTGTTTCCCGACTTGGGTGCAGGCCTGACGGGGCATTGAAGAACGAATTGGCCAGGATTACCACAGTATAAGCAGAGTCCAGAAGATCGGCGACGCTGTTTTTCGGAAGGGAACAGCTTGTTACCCTCAAGTTGCATGGACTCCGGGACGTCAGTCGTGGGAACTTCTGGAAAGGAGGAATGAATAAGAGAAGTCCTGGGTCTTACCTGACGGTGACTTCCTCTCTTGTAGTCGTTGGTCCACTCGAATGCAGATCGCAATGAGTCCCTCTAGGTCACTTGGGCGTTCATGTGCGGCGAGCTCTTCCTTCAGCTGTTCGGAAAGACCCTGCCAGAAAACAGAAGAGAGTGCCTCATCATTCCACGCCATCAGCAGCGACTGTCTGAAACTCCAGGGCATACTTAGCCACTGGACGGTCTCCCTGAGAGATGTGAAGGAGAGACGAGGCTGCGGAGATCCTCTGACCCGGGGTATCGAAGACACGCCAATGTCCTGTGTGAGGTCGCTTCTCTGCTCTCAGATGGGAGAGGCCCAGGCCAGTGCGTCACCTGTAAGCAGCGAGACAATGTAGGCTACCTTGGTTCTGGATGAAGGAAACCGGGAAGGAGTCAACACAAATTGTATGAAACTGATTGAGGAACCCACGACATTCTAAGGGGTCTCCGGAGTACCGATTGGGAGCAGGAAGTCGTGGGTTAGAAGAGCAGGGGTTAACCGGAGGAGTAAGCGGAGGTGGAGGAAAGGTAGGAGGATTAGCCTGCTGTACTTTGACAGAGAGGGTCTGGAGGTCTTTTTGTAGTGCGTCCATACGAAGGTCAGACTGTTCTAAATAATTCTCGAGCTTGGAGAACATAGCGGCATGAGATGCCACCATATCACCAACCACAGCGGGGTCTATATTTGTGGGGCTGAGCATAATGTTATGCTGTGCTTGCCACAAACTAGACGAGACCCCTGTGCTGAGATGGGGATAGATAACCACCAGCCACAGACACGGGGACCCCGTCTGGAATTGGAGTAGTCTTGCTGGCCGAGTCTAGGACCGGAAAAATCCGAGTAAACGTACACTTGCCGGGTCCGATGCGGGGGAGCTCCAGAGCGTGTGAGGTACTATTGCCAAGGTCAGAACTGTAGAAGAGCGGATGGTCGGAGTCCAGAGCCAGGGGTCAGGGCAGGAGAGGTACGGATGGTCAAAGTTCAAGCCAAGGTCAGGGTTCCAGAGAGCGAGTGTTCCAATGGCAGGCAGAGTCGGTACACGGGTAAGCAGAACTAGAACAAGGCAACAAGACAAGGCAGGCAGAGGCAAACACAAGGTAACGTGAGTCTATGCTCAGCCGAAGTGCCAGTGGCACAGCTGAGCATAAGTAGCAGGAAATGACCAATCACCCCAGGGGGTGGAGCGGAGGTGTAACCCCTACGGAGGCCCGGACTGAAGGGGAGAGACAGCTGGCAGTACTGGAGCTGATGCGTTCCTCTTGA
Source organism: Ascaphus truei (assembly GCF_040206685.1). Classification (NCBI taxonomy): domain Eukaryota; kingdom Metazoa; phylum Chordata; class Amphibia; order Anura; family Ascaphidae; genus Ascaphus; species Ascaphus truei. The sequence continues at coordinate 221,696,776 of NC_134486.1, forward strand.
CTTGTCGCTCGGGGGCATTGCGCGTGTGTCGTGCGCGTGCGTCACACGCCGGTGACATGTCTCGCCTCTGCCCTCCAATCCCGCGATGCGTGGTCTGCGCCTGCGCAGTGCGTTAGCGGGGACTGCCGGTCCCGTAGGGATCGCTCTGTGTGTGCGGGGAGAGGCGCGTGAGGAAGGAGGACAGCGCGGAGGGTTGCCAGCATGTGTCGGGACGGAACGAAGGTAAGTGCGGGCGAGCGGGGACCGTGCAGGGGACGCGTGAGGATCTGTGAGTCCTGAAACCTCTCTACACACCGAGCCTCTGCCTCTTCCACTTCCTGGTCTGGACTGAGCAATGTGCTCCCCTGCGCAATCTCCTATCCTCTTCCTACCGAGTTCCTGTAGCCCTATTGGCTCCCTGGCGTCACCTGGTCTGGCTGAGGCTCATGGGACTTGTAGTCCCCTGCTCTAGGCATCCTCTGGTTGGTCTCTGCCTCGCGCGCTACTGCAGCCAACCACTGCGCATGCGCTAACTCTTTTCCAGCACCGTCTACTCACTGCGCATGCGCGAGTACCAAAATGGTGGTGCCCTTAGCGACCGGGCTACTGCAGAGCCTCCCCTGCACCAGAGCACTCCCTGCACACTCTGCAACTTGCCCTAACTCTCCCAACGCAGCGGAGGTAAGGGCAAACCTGGGGGACGTGGCTACATCCTTCCCCTCGCAGAATCCAACGACACCGCTTGGAACAACCATAAAAATAACTCACATAACTTCATACACAGGTTATATAATAAAAATGCAAAAGATACATACAACTTATCACATCTATATTAAATTGTACATCTCGCTGAACATGACAATAACAGACTTTACTCTATTGCGAGCCCACTGCTGAGCCTCGTAGTGGGGTGCCCCGAACTGATCATAGGTCATCTTCATTGGAGGCTGCCCAATTCTTTGGCTCTGGTGGAGCTGTTCTTCTGTCACTCCTTCGGGAGAGTGACCAGTATAGTCCTGAGGCACAGCCTCTTCCTTTGAGGGGATTAATGTCTCTGAATAGTCACTCGCCGGCACAAAGCATGGACTTTGTGGATCCAAGGGCTGACTCTCTGGAGCCACCCTAGTAGATACTTGATTATGGGGCCCTTTACCCGTAGCTCCTCCGGGAGATGCCTGTTGAGTTCGGGGGCCCCTTTGAGAGGGTGCCTCCATAGGATCTTCAGAGGTGGTATCATTTACAGTCTCTTTGCCAACCTCATGTAAGTTCTGCTCACCATCCAAAGGGGTAGGCTATATTTCAGGCTCATCCTCTCCGACCTGTGGAATGGGAAGTAAATGATTTCTATGCCATACCTTTTCCAGACCCTCAGAGTCCTTGATATCGTATACCGGAAGGCCAGGCATCTGGGATTCCACCTCATATACACCGTCCCGCCAACGGTCGGCTAGCTTATGTTTCCCCGGTATTCCCAGGTTGCGGAGAAGTACGGCTTTGCCAAGACGAATTTCACAGTGTTTTACCTTGTGGTCATAACGTTTTTTATTCCCCGCATTCAGTTTCTCCATAGACTTTTCTGCCTGCCGGTATGCTTGCTGTAGAGTCTCTTGAAGCCGCCTTACATATTTGAAGTGATTGGCATTTTGAACTCCATCAGTGAATACCCTTAATCATATATCCACGGGCAACCGGGCCTCTCATCCGAACATGAGGAAATAGGGAGAGAATCCAGTAGATTCATGTCGAGTGCAATTGTACGCGTGCACTAACGTTTCCACATGTCGACTCCACTCTGTCTTCTGTGTCCCTGTTAAGGTACCTAACATGTCCAGCAAAGTTCGATTAAATTCCTCAGGTAAGGCATCACCTAGGATGAGAAGGAGTAGTTTGCGACTTGGTGATGTTCAGAATTTTTAGCAATTCCCGAATTAATTTACTTTCAAAGTCTCGGCCTTGATCAGAATGTAGTCCGTTGGGGAGGCCGTAGTGCATGAAGTATTTCTCCCAGAGGATCTTGGCTACGGTAATGACTTTTTGATCCTTGGTCGGAAACGCCTGAGCATATCTGGTGTAAGATCCGTGATGACCAACACATTGCATATTCCTCGCTTGTCAGGCTCGATACACAAGAAATCCATACACACTAAGTCCATGGGGCCTGAGCTCTTCAGATGGCCCATTGGGGCTGCTCTTGTTGGGAGGGTCTTTCTTTGAATGCACCTGACGCAACGTCAGCAATTGCGTTCTACTGCCTCTCGCATTTTTGGCCAAAAGAACCTTCCTCTCACAAGTCCGAAGGTGTTGTCAATGCCTAGGTGACCATGTTCATCATGTAGTGCCCTCAGGACCATATGTTGTAGGTTCCTGGGAAGAACCAGTTGTTGCTGGTTTGGGTGGTTGTGTTGTTCACTACTATATAAAGCAGACTGTCGCTTATCTCGAACTTGTCAGCTTCCCTCATTAGTCAACACTAGAGTCTAGGCGCAAAGTTCACCTTTCCTGTCTTGCCTTTAAATTCTTCATGGGCAAGCTACCCAGCTACCTGAACAAGCTCCTCACCCCTACCACTTGCAGCACTTATCACCTGAGATCAGACTCCAAAAGACTATTCATGGTCCCAAGGCTCAACAAAGTTTCCGGACGTTCCTCCTTCTCCTTCCGTGCACCCCAAAACTGGAACAACCTACCAGAGACTCTCACATCCACCACCAGTTTAAGTTCTTTCAAATCTAAGGCTGTCTCACATTTTAACCTGTTCTGTAACTGTTTCATACGCTCATAATATATATTTTCTTTAACTGTGCACTCAATGTCTTGTATATAATGTATACCCTGTTCATTTATGTAACTGTACTTGTAACCATGTATTATTTGTTTTACTTTGTGCCCAGGACATACTTGAAAACGAGAGGTAACTCTCAATGTATTACTTCCTGGTAAAATATTTTATAAATAAATAAATAAATAAGAATGTCCACCACATCGCTAGGTGCGCGCTGCAACAGATCGGGCCAATTTTTCTGAATAGTGTAGCGTATGGTGCCAGCTACCGGATCACGACCTTTATATTGAACCATATCTTTCCAGGATATGATCTTGTCTGGAGTAATGTGCATTCCGCTAGGGTCACAGTAAGCAGCCGGGATTGCTTTGGATTCACACCCTAGAAAATTCAGAAAAAGCTACTTGATCGTCAATAATGGCTGCAGTACAGCAAAGAGCCCTCAGTCCGGGTCCCGGGATCTCCTCCCACTGGTCGTCACCCGGGGTGGCATTTAGTCCAGGTCTTCTAGACAGAGCATCAGCTACCACGTTGAGAGGGTCGGGCTTATATTTCAGAGTGAAATTGTAATTAGACAGGACGTCCAGCCACCGAAGTCCAGACGCATCCAGCTTAGCTGAAGTCATAATGTACGTGAAAGCAAAGAAAAAGCAGGCACCGTTTCTCAGGAAAAAAGGAAAATAAATAATTAAATAAAGTCAAGGAGAGCGTTTGACCTAAAAAACAATTATTTAATGAAACCAGCAAACGAATACAGCTACATTACGGGGTAAAAAAGACCCCCATTAACGCGTTTCGAGCGTGAACTCTTTATCAAGGTGTATGTACGTGAGGGGGTTATTGTCTGTTCGCACTTCGAAAGCAGCTCCATAGAGATCATCATGGAGCTTATCCACCACAGCCCACTTCAATGCCAAGAACTCTAACTTGTGATGTGTGACAGTGATAAATAGGCGCTAACACTACAAGTGATCACTAATAATACAGTGATGTTGGATAAAAAACTAAATAGTGAACAGTGAATAATATTCGTGCAAATACGTGTATAAAAATAAGAGTAATAACCCCCTGCTCAAACCCTTCTGGCAGGGCCTGTTTTCTGTGGTCCCCAAATCGTGGAAATGTTTTCACAGTCCAGGGGGAGCATAAAGGGAAACAAAACACAACAATATTAGTGCAGACAATTCAATATGGTGAATTAACTCAATAGAATAGTTGGCTCCTATGTGCAGCCTACTCACAGGATTTCAGTGTTTAACGGGCAAGAAAGAACAGCTTGGATTGCAGAAAATCTTCTATCTTTAAAATGATGTTATTCTCCAATCCCAGTGAGATGATAGGGTATGGAAAAGAAAGAGATACCCATAGTGCAGATCAATAGTAAAAGGTAAATTTATAATAGTATCCAAAACATGCACACTTACAATAAAAACGTATAAAATACGCATGGATCACCAATGTGATATAGGAGAATCTACTGTGCCGTGGCTCACCCCCCGCCTCCGTTCAGCGTTCAGTGTGTAAGTACGACGCTTCCACGGTCAGCTCTCTGCCTCCCGGTGACCCTCTGCGGATTTCCTCTGTCTCAACCTCCAGAGTCTCGCATCACTTCCGGTTAGACTTCTGGGTTGAGCAGTCACTCGGCGCCTCGTCTCTCCTCCTCGGGGCGGTTTCCACTCTACGCATTTCACCAATCGGATGCGTGTCTTCGTCAGGAGTGTACCGCCCCCTCCCTCTTCACACCATTTTATACTATGCGCAATTAAAAAATTAACTAGCACCTGTTCTAATCGATCTACATTGGGCATTCCCTGCTAACAGTTTATTTTGGATATTCACATCTCTGTAAAACAACATAGTGACTGGAAACACGAGTGTTATTTACTTTCACATTATGGGGGCTATGCACTAAGCTCAATGGCTTTGCGATCTGATTTGGCCAAAAAGCAGGTTCGTTAAAAAGTGAAGCCGGGGACGCGATGCACTAAGGCCTTGAGGCCATTTTTTAACGTACCTGCTCAAAATAGCTCAAAACAGCCACAGCGTACGTGATGCTATTTTTCCCTCTGCTAGCATTCTGAACCTTTCCGTATGCTAGCTGATAGAAAAAAAAGTCGCTTGTAACATTTGCTTTAAGATTTGCCATCTCCATGCAAGGCTGTTACAGGCGATCGTACACTAAATAAAAACATTTTAATAATTGTGTACATGACCAGGGTGTGTCCGGAGCTGAACCGCATTGGTTTCAGGTCCGAGGACCCCCTACTTCAGGAGATATAGGCCCCATTATGGGGTGCCGGTATCCCCTGCAGTTTATAGCTCCAGCGTCACGTGAAGTAGGGGGTCCTCGGACCTGAAACCAATGCGGTTCAGCTCAGGAGACCCCCTGCACATCTACACTAGTATTAAAACACACATAGCAATAAACAATAATTTATTACCGTAGCGGCTATCCGCAATGGTAATGAGGCTGCTTTAATGTATTTTTAATAATAGTGTGCAGGAGCAGGGGGTCCCCTGAGCTGAACCGCATTGATTTCTGCCTCACAGACCCCCTGCATCCCGAGTTACAGGCCCCGGTATGGGGCACCGGGTGCCAGTGTCGCCGCCATCTTTATAGCGTCCAAGATGCGACGTGGGCTCTATAAAGATGGCGTCCGCACTGGCACCGATGCCCCAAACCGGGGCCTGTAACTCGGGAATCAGGGGGTCTCTGAGGCATAAATCAATGCGGTTCAGATCAGGGGACCCCCTGCTCCCGCACACTATTAATAAAAATACATGAATGCAGCTTCATTACCTTAGCGGATAGCCGCTAAGGCAATGTAGGGGTTAAGGCACATTATCATGTTTATTGGGGACAATTGCCCCCAATAAACAACACACATCCCCCCGCCCCCTAACACATACAGTACTGTAATGGGCAAAATTACTATTATCCACATATGGATAATAATGCATTTGCCCATTTTAAATACATATAAATTACAATAAATACAGTCAAAACATTTAACATTTATGTTTTACAGTCACCCACGATGAAGGCCATCTTCATCCTCATCTTCATTCTGCCTGTGCCCCTCCGGTGCTGCAAAACATGCACAACAATCACAATAGCCAATGTAATGTCCCCTAACCCCTTAATCACCATAGCGGTTATTAACCGCTACAGTCATTAAGGGGTTAACCCATCCTCACCCACCACTCGGGAAGCCTACATACCCTCCCCCACTAACCCCCCACCCCGTGAGGCCTAACCACCCTCACCCAATACCCACAAGGCAGGCCTACCCACATACCCTTGGGGCCAATACACCATCACCCCCCCCCCCCCAACACATACAGTACAATAATGGGCAAAAGAACTATTATCCAGATATGGATAATATATTATTTGCCCATTATGAAACACATAAAACATGCATAAATCAAAACATGAATTTTTAATCTTAAAATCACCACATTGCATGTTACAATAAATCCAGCATCTATTGTAAATATTAGCCAACAAATCAGCAGCTCCACAAATGTATATGAAATGTCACACAATTGCATTGAGTGTGTACATGATGCAATTAATCTGTGCATCATGTAACACTATGCAAAATATATGTAACAATAAAATACACTATGAACAATGTCCCCTAACCACCAATGCCATCATGAAAATCAATTAGAAACTAACCAACACTAATACAATTAACATCAATCAATTAATCCATTTACTCAAACAATTAAAATACAATACAAATCAATTATACAATTCCCTATTCAATTCCTAAAGCCAAACCATTGCCAAAACAATTCTAATTTAAAGTAACCACCATCATTCTAATCTAACTACCAGAAAGAAGCCATTACCTAAATACTAATTACATTATTCACAACAATGACAACATAAAGCTGCTAAATACATTATCCATACATGAAAAGAACATAAATATGAGCCAAACAAGCAATTATTATCCCTGTATGTCTATCCATACAGATAGATAAACATAACATACAGGGGCAATAATAGAGCATAAAATACAAAGCATTTACATACAAAATTTACATACAATACACCCATTCAGTGTCCGTGAATGTATGTATATACATAGATACATTAACGGGCATTAAATGGGACTGAAAAAATAAAAGACATGAATCAAAAATCATAAAAACCTGTCAAAGTTAAAATAATAAACTTTTCTTTTGTTTACTCACCATTAGATGTCCACTCTCCGAAATCCAAGCGACCCGGAAGCACAGGAACCAATCCACAGGTAAGCCATAAAATAAAAAACCATAACAAATCCACGTCTGTGTCTTCTTTCTTCTTTGGGGTCTTTTGGGGTCTTCTGGGGTCTTCTTCCATCTTCTTCCATCTTCTTACGCCACGCCCTTCTTCTCTTCTTAGGAGGAGAGATGTTCCCTCCTCAGCGACTAGCTTCAAAATGAGGAGACATAGGCTGTTATAGGCCTATGACGTCACATTTTGGTCAAATGTTTCACACGGTCCTGATTGGGCCGTGAAAAACATGTGATTTTGCCGATCCAAAAAAAAAAATGATGACGTCATTTAAAGTCAATGAAAGCACAGCCAATCAGAATGGCTTTGCTTCAATTGCCTTTAAGATGACGTCATTAAAAGAAACATGGCCGGTCTCACATGGTACAGTAGCCAATCAGAGCGTGGGAAATACATCCCATCTCTGATTGGCTCTAGTAGACCATGTGACAGAGGCTTGGGGGAGACTGGATGTGATGTCGGGGACCCCCGCGGAGTCAGCCGGGGACACCCGCCGGCCTGCTGTATGGGTTTTGCGCATGCAAAAATAAAAAGCAAAAAAATTTTCTAAGTCCAGATTTCTTTGCTTCTACTCTGACCTGGCGTGTTCTGATCAACGCAACTTTCGCGTACGCTAAGGTTAAGCGCTTAAGGGCAGAATTTAACGCAAACAGGGTTGCGAACGAGCAAAGTTGGACTTAGAAAAAATTCCGGAAAAAAGTCATTTTTAGATCGCAAAGTGCCTGTTTGCATTGCTTAGTGCATCAGGTTGAGCGCAAAAGCACGTTCTAAGAGCACTTTGCGGTCTAAAAGTGACTTAACGGAGCTTAGTGCATAGCCCCCTATGTGGTTAAAAATAAGAGGATATTATTATAATATGATCTATATAAAATATATTTTAAATATGGGGATATTATTTAGAGTACTCTAAGCTGATTGGGTCGACATCAGAGACATAATGTCATTATATCATTAAATGTTCTTAAATATTAAGTATACAAAAATTAGGTATACAAAAATTAGGTGGGCAAGGAATATGGAGTCAAAAATTAGAGTCCAACAAATCTAATACTACATTAACAATCTACCACAAAGATGTGAATGCAACATTTCTAATGCATATTCCAATAATAAATGTATACAACAATTGGCAACAGTTTTACAACACAAGAATGTATGGATATCTTAGGGACATAACAGTCTCGAAATGGTGGATTTATAGAGAAATAAACTAAACCTAATATTGTACATAGATGGACAAGGATATTTGTCCATTGCTCCTAGGGTGAACTGCGGAACATAGAGAGGGACAGAAAAGGCAAGGTTAATAGCATACAGAAACATTATTATAGAAATTGCGCAATATCTATCTCCATATTCAAACCTCTGGGGGAAAGGGTTCGCAATCTATCTATCCAATAGGATTCTCTCTTAATGAGTTCCAGATTGCGATCACCTCCCCGCCAGTGACTCGAAATATGCTCTGTGGCCATGTAGGTTAACCCTGTAGTGTCTCCCTGATGCTTTTCCATGAAGTGATTTGATACACTGTGTGTAATTAGTTGTCACTTGATACTACTGAGATGTTCAATGATCCTAACCCTCACTGGTCTTTCAGTTTTACTTATATATTGTAGTTTACACGGACATTCTAAAATATACACTACATGGTCTGATCTGCAGGTTATACATGACTCTGCTTGGAATCTTTCCCCAGTGTTGTTTGAAGAGAATTCCATTTTGTTGTTTAACTTAAATTGGCTTGCTTTACATGTTCTACAACCGTAGAATCCCTTACTATGTTGGGGCCAACTGACAGAATCATTCTTCTTTCTTAGAGCACTTGGTGCCAATTTATTTTTAAGATTGCACGCCTTTCTGAAAATCACACTGGGATTCTCCGGGATTTCCCCACCCAAGATGGGATCGTTCCTCAGAATACCCCAATGCTTACTTACAATGTTTTTAATCTCCTTCACCTCCCTACTATAGCTCGTGAGGAAAGCAAAGTCAAATCGATTGTTCCTGGATGAATTTTTGATTTTAGGTTTCAAAAGGTCCTCCCTATTTAATTTATCTACCTTTAACAAAGCCTCGTCTATCTTGTCCTCTCTATATTTCTTTTCCACAAATCTGTTCTTTAACTTCTTTGATTGAGACAAAAACGTCTCTCTATCACTGCAATTCCGTTTGATCCTTGTGAACTGCCCAGGTGGAACATTGTCCATCCACCTGGGCAAATGACAACTTGTCCTTTCGTGAGATTATCTCTGTATTTGTTTTTATTTTGTAATAAATTTTCAAAGTCATTATTAATCATCTGGAAAAATATTTCCAGGTGGTTGCCCTTGGCACAGTGGGGGTAAAAAGTGGACTTTGGTTTTAAGTCAGTATGAATGATTTGTCTCTCTTGTGCTACTATCAATGGGACATTCATATCCGCCTTGGGTTGCTGATCTCTACCCATAAAGTATCTCTTAATCGTTAATTTACAGAGGAATTTATTAGCATCTATGAAGAGATCAAAGCTACTGTGACTCTTCATAGGTGCAAATGTCAGGCCCTTCGAAATAACACTTCTTTGTGGTTCTGTCAATGTGACCGAACTGAGATTAAAAATATTGTTTTCTTTCATTTTGCACTCCTCTTGTTTTCACGCTCTCTTTCGCCTCCCCCTCTTTTCTCTGAATGTCGACTTCTTTTTCGTGTTCCTTTCTGGTCTTTGTCCACTAATGGGAGATAACGGTTCCCCGTGTCCCATGAAGTGGAAGGTGTCTCTGCCCCTAAAAAGCACCGGAACTACTATCCTCTCTACGAAGAGTGGGACTCAACTCCCTACTCCTATCTTTCCTCTCCTGATGGTTACCTGGGGAATGGTTGGATCTACGCTGTCTTTCCATTTCTCTTTGATCTCTCTTATCTTTGTTTATTGGGGTATAATTAGCCCTTCCTCAATCTTGAGAACCTGAACTAGTTTGTTGTTTAGTCCTCTCTCTATCCAAATCCTTTCCCCCTTTTTTTGTTGTTTCCACTTTATCTTTCTCTTCTCTCATCTTTCTATCCTTAGACTCAACCCTGTCTCTATCTTGTTCTTCAATTCTGTTCGGATAGGACTTCCCCCGATAACCATACCTCTCTTTACCTCTATAGTTACTCCTCCCGTGTTCCCAGCCTCTCCTTGTGTTTTTATTTTTATTCAAGTTCTCTGCTCTCCCTTTGTATAATCATCCTCATCTCGCTTGCATTTACCTAATTTCGCTGATTCGACTTCTTTCTCTAGTGTATCTATTTTCTTTCGAACAATCTTATCTTTATCTTTAAACTCTTGTGTATTTTCTAGAGGGGTAAGTTTCTCTTGAATAATGACTATTTCTTCATCTAGTTTTTTCAGAGGGATTTTTTGTTGTTTTATAATTAAATCTATTAGGGTATGTGAGCACCTGTCCAGTGTATCATTCCAACTAGACAGGAACTCCAAATCAAAAGATTGACTTTTTAAGATTCTTAGCCCTCTAGGTATTCTATTACAACTCTTATATTGTTCCAAGAATGTAACATCCAACCATTTTCTGGTGTCTTTCACAAATAGTTTCTCTAGTTTATCAAATTCCAATTCTACTATGTTGCCCGGATCATTATCCACTATAATTTCTTCTTCTTGTATGTTATTAAAATTTATATTTCTCAGTAATCTTTTAGAAAAAATATTCCCACCAGTTGTTTCCAGTTTACTAATAGTAAGCAGCCCAAATCACCAGAAAACAAGGTATGTGATGTGTGACAGTGATAAATAGGTGCTAACACTACAAGTGATCACTAATAATGCAGTGATGTTGGAAAGAAACTAAATAGTGAACAGTGAATAAAATTCGTTCAAATCCGTGTATAAAAATAAGAGTAATAACCCCTGCTCAAACCCTTCTGGCAGGGCCTGTTTTCTCTGGTCCCCAAATCGTGCAAATGGAAAATACTATGCACAATTAAAAAAATGTATGTTCCCCCTGGACTGTGAAAACATTTCTCTCGGGTTCATATCCCCAGGGGTTTCTCCATTAGCCGCTGAAAGGTGGCCGGCGATCCGCAGATACCCTGCGGCATACGAGTGAATTGGTAGAAACCTAAAGGGCAGATGAAGGCGGTCTTTTCTTGATCCTCTAGGCTCATGGGTACTTGGTAATACCCGGACCTCAAATTCAGGACGCTGAACCATTGGCTCCCGTTTAAGGCTTTCAGAATTTCTTTTATACGAGGAAGATTATACTGATCCGGCACTCTGCGATTATTCAGCGTCCGATAGTCCACACACAGTCTCACTGACCCATTCTTCTTCCTCACGACCACAATGGGGAGGCATAGGGGTTCCTTGACTCCATAACAATCCCGGCTTCTTCCATCTCGTGGATCACATTCCGTACATCGTCGGCATCCCTAGGGGTGATACGGCGAGAGCGTTCGCGGAAAGGGGTCATATCACTCAGGCGGATAGTATGTATGGCACTGTGACTGCACCCACATCTATTTCGCCGGTGAAAAACACCTCTCGTCGGTCCTCCAATTCGGCCCTAAGCCGGTCTCTCCATTCGTCTGGCATTACTGACGATTCAAAGTCGAAATCCATTGGGATCGTGGGCGACCGCGGAGTTAATGTGAAACGGTTCTTCCACAGAGTTGACAGGATATATTCGGCCCAATCTCTGTCCAGAATTAATAGAAAGGAGACAAATTTTTCACAGTCACATAGGTCCGATGGGGAATTGAGAAGGCCCAGTCCCTTACCTCTGGTATTATCTTGTACCCTCTCCGAACATCCTCATCGGGGGTGCTCTCCAAAGAGAATAGGTGTTCCGCTTCATTTCGATCCGTATAGGAACACCAGGCGGGCATCCGCTGTACACGCCCTGGTGGAATTTCCATCAGTCCGGCTCGCCCGCAGAATAGCAATCCATAACTATTGGGTGCTGGCACATTAGGGTCCTCTTCCACCTTGACGAGCTGTAGCTGAAGGCTGGACAAAGGCAATTCATTTGTCTCTTGTAAATAGGCTCGAATGACTGCACGCACAATATCAGCATTAGTTCCCAGAATGATCGGGTATTTGGGCAGCTCCTAAGGTTCAGGGAACACTAGTGCCTCCACTTCCATGGGGTGGGATTTTCCAGTATTCAGCTGCTGGATCTCCAAAGACACCGTTACGATACCGTCAATGGGGTAGTTTTCACTGCTCAGACCTCCTACTTTCATATGCTCAGCTGACCTCAACTGCCTCTTCTGAAGGTGTTGATCATAAAATCCTTGGTATATGATGGTCACCTGGGACCCGGTGTCCAGCAACACCGAGGAATAGATGCCATCCACTAACACGCGTATGAGGGCTACAGGTCCCACTCTGGTGTTTCGATCAGGGGTGGAGTTGTCATTACCGGCAGTGGTTTCAGCTTGGTCATCTGACGGTCGGGGCCCCCTCTCCTCAGGGGACTCTGGGGTTCCCCCATCTGCTGTATATACCCACAGACCATAATGTTAGGAGGGAACTTCTTGGGGGACGGACTCCGGTCTCGTCGTTCTCCCATAGGGCAATCGTAGGATAAGTGACCCTTTCTTCCGCACTTGAAGCACACCAGATCACGGGACGGCGTGCGACGGTTGTAGGGAGGAGACGCCCTCCCGGAATACTTTGGCCGGTCTACCACTGACTTGAGGGGGGTTTCCGCCTTCTTTTCGCTAGACCCCTTGCTCTTGGATGTAGAGGATCCTTTGGATTTCTGAGGAGAATGGAGCAATAGATGAGCCTCGTGTTCCTTAACTTATTGAAGTTGTGACAATCAACTAGAAGGGTATTCCACTGGGAGTCTTGGTCTATCTGAACATCCACCAGACGGGATTTTAAAAATCCTGGTATTTGACTTAATGCAGTTTGTAACGTCTCTAGAGGCAAGGCCATAGGTACCTGACTCGCTGCAACTACCCGACGCGAGGGCGTGTGTTTCTGTCACGCCCAGTCGCGTACACTCTGACGTGAAGGGAGAGACATGTTCTATACAGATAGTGCTATGGATTGCAGGTAGCTTAGGACATATATATAGCATAATTAATACAGGTCACAGGTACATATAGAGTACATATATAGTATCACTAGTACAGCTTAAGTACAGCTTAGAGCATATTGTCAATATCTAGTTTTTTTTTCTTATCTTAGAAATAAGGGTTGTTTTTGCTAAGAAATAGACAGGATATTTCTACACAGGTACATACACATAAAAGAGGAAGTAACTCACGTAAACACGCTGTGGTCAGGCACTGTGGTCAAACTGTAAATGCTGATAAACATCATACGTCAGCAGCCACAGAAGATTGTCACATATCACACGTCCATCACGTACGCAGTAACAAAAGACACCATATAAGTCAGGGTGACAGATCATTGATTAGAACCGAAGTGGGAAACCACACTGGAGAGAGACTTAGCTGAGACTGGCGTGACCTATCATAATATCTTTGTGTTTGTGAGTATGACATGCATATTAACTAAATAATCTCTGCATAGTTAGAAATGGATTGTTAGCTTGCTGTTAGCTGTTAGCTTACTGTTAGCTGTTAGCTTACAAAGTTAGCTTGTTGTGATATTTCTGATTATTTTGTTGTGATACAATAAACAACAAACCTTATCTTATACAAACTCTGAGTGACCTTTCTTTATAATAATCTCACAATACCCTTGCATCTCAGGGTGTGAAACCGAGAGTCTGCAAGTACAACATCGTGGTCTGTGTTCCTGCTTAGGGCAGGATATAACTTACCACGAGGCATTACTTAGGAGAAGAAGGTTAGGCAGCGAGCCCAGATTATGGTGCCCAATCGTGGTTAAATACTCATGAGTTGTATAAATAAGTCATAAATCTTATGTTACCCATTTAATCTTTAAAGTACACGTGTATGCTATTTCCTCTTTTTAATAGAGAAGGTACAAATTTCAATTGTATATCATGGCTGTTATGGATTTTGCACGAGCTGCAGATCTGAAGGTTTTAATGAGATGTCAGTATCATAGAGATCTGATTGATGGTGAAACTCTGGCACTTGAAATTCAATTTGGCCCGTGGGGACCTGGTGCTAGATACTCCTATCTAACAATAGACACCACAGCTGATCCAAACACATATCAATACATACAACAGGCTTATAACCCGTTGACACATACGATCATCAATTTGACATATAATGCAGCGACTGTAATTTTGGGGCAAAAGCCTGTGATTGCTACAGGCGTGGACAGACATGGTCCTATTAATTCTGGTGCGAAATATGGGAAGAATCGCACACACTTATTTACACCAGTTACATTACCTGAGTTAACACAAGCTGCACGGGATGTTGCGACAGAGCGTGCTAATGCTATTGCAGAAATCACACTGCTAAGAGAAATTATTAATGTCTTCTTAGCAACAACAGGAGCTCAAGCGTTAATTGACGCGCCAGCTCGGGTACAAATCTGTATCCCTATGGCCAATATTAAAGTGACAATTGGTCAATTACCTACTAATCCAAAAGACATTGCATTGTGGCTTAATGAGAGAACACATTCTTTAGATGGGGTTTATCCGACACCAACACCACAACAAAAACTTGCTTTAGTGAATGCTTTGCTCCCGGCAGGTTTGTCAATCACATTAGCTGAAGCACGAGACTGGGATTCAGTCATCAGCAATGTGTATGAAAAAACCCACGGGAAGGTTACTATTTCATCACTGGCAGATACGCTAGGGCAGGTTAATAAGACTAGTGGAATTGTAGCAGCTTACATTTTAGGGCTACGCTTTACACAAGGCAACCATGAGATTGTTTGGTGTTGTGTTAAGGCATTGATTAAAGGCCAGGGTCTGCTGTTAGACCTTGAGAGACAAATACAAGGTTTACCAGTAGAACAAAAACCAGTAATGGTTTCTGAGATTTTGAAAAATACCTATACAATCGTAGGCAGAAGTTTAACCGGAGAGGTGATGGGTTCTCCTAAATCGCAAATCAGTGACAGGAAGCCTGAGTGAACAAACACAGACAAGGGGAGAAATTTTCCTGCCCAAAACAGGAAGTGGAGACCTCCATTCAATCAATATCAGACTCCAGTTTATCCTAGAGACGAACAGTGGGACCGAAAAGGTAATTTTCTAAGAGACTGGAAGTCAGAGAATAGGAGTTTTCAAACTCAAACGCAGAGACAAGACACTCCTACACCACAAATTACACATTTTGAACAGCAACCTCGTAATGAGGGTGCAGTGTCCAGATATAATCTGAGAGTACACTAAGACTCCCGACAGGTACGGTCAAAACAAAACTAGCGAAATCAGATTTCATGACAAACGGACAGGTTATACCACACAGACCTCTGGACTGACTAACAGTCAACGCGAGGTTAAAAAGCAGGCTGCTACTCCAGAAACCACAAGGAAATCTGTTAGCAAGATTACACATCTGCTGGCAGAGCCTTTTGAGGAATGAGTAATTTAAAATTACTTATTCAATATAACGGAAGAGAATATGACGGCTTTTTAGACACACAAGCAGACATATCCCTTGTAAGAACTGATATTTTAATTGATGAGGATTATGTACACGATATCACAATACAGACAATTGAAGGACAGGGCACTTATCCTTCATATTATTTAGAATTAAAAATTAATGGTAGAAAGGTTTTTATTGAATTAGTTGAACATATAAAATTAGATTGTGATTTTCTAATAGCTTTAAAGGATGTCGCTTCCTTCATTCAAATAAAAGAGGAAGTGGCAACAAAACCACAAGCGGAATTGGCTGTGAAATTTGACTTAAATAAAATTATCACAGATCAAGTTAACAAAAGTGCTTTTACTGACAAGGCAAAATTATATAATTGGTTAATGACACACAAGTATATTTTTCAACAATGGGAAAATCAAGTGGGTTTAAGGAAAGGTATTGTACATGACATTAATACATGTTCTACACTTCCAAAGAAACAGGCCCAATACAAAATTAATCATGCCGCCTTACCAAGCATACAAATTGTAATCAATGATTTGCTTAAACAAGGAGTACTGGTTGAACAGTATAGTCAGATGAATACTGCAGTATATCCAGTGCCTAAAAAAGACGGTTCATGGCGAATGGTGTTAGATTATAGAGAAGTTAACAAAGTGACACCTTCAGTGACAGCACAGAACACACATTCACCCTCAATCTTAAACGGATTACAGCGTAAACGCTTTAAAACTACTTGGGATCTTAGCAATGGCTTCTGGTCGCATCAAATCACGCCAGAGAGTTATTGGCTAACGGCATTTACCTGGAAAGGTAAACAATTCATTTTTACACGTTTACCACAAGGTTTTGTAAATAGTCCAGCTTTGTTCACAGCAGACGTAGTCTCACTATTGTCTAAATTTGACAATATAGACATTTACGATGACGACGTTTTTTTATCACATGACACAGAAGAAGAGCATTTTAAATTTCTGACAGAAGTATTGCTTACATTGACAGAGGCTGGTTACCTTGTTTCCCTAAAAAAATCCCAGCTTGCAAGAGAAACTGTGACATTTTTAGGCTTTGAAATAGCTGAAAATGGCAGAGGCCTCTCTAGTAATTACAGAGAGAAAGTCTCTAACATCAGTGTTCCTAAAACACTGAAACAGTTAAGGAGCATTATTGGGTTACTGAATTTTTCAATGACAATTATCCCAGATTATAATGTACTGATTGAACCATTGCATCACGCAATATCACGCGAGATTAAGTCAGAACAGACTAGGCTGAAAACACCATTTAAATGGTTAACTGTTGAGGATGAGGCATTGCGAAAGTTATTAGCAGCAGCTAATGATGCTTCCTACTTAGCGCAGCGCGACCCAACAAAACCATTGTCAGCATATGTAAACATTTCACCATTAGCTGCATACATTAGAATTTACAATGCTATGGAAACTGTACCAATTACACTTTTATCTTAAGTATTCACAAATACAGAGAAGAGATATTTGCCTCTTGAGAAATTGTTATCAGCGGTTACACTTTCAGTGCTGAAATCACGTGATTTGGCACAGGGACAGGATATCTATATATACACTTCAGTAGCTTCACTAGCAACATTGCAGAAACAGACCATTCCGGACAGGAAGGCGTTAAGAAGCCGCTGGTTAAAGTGGTACACAATTATAGAGGATCCTCAAATACATTTTGTGCATGACAAAACATTGACAACATTAGATGAACTCCCAATATCTTTTGAAGGAGTGACAAGGGAAACACAAAGACATCCAAACGATTTTTACACATGCATTTTCTACACAGATGGTTCAGCTGTAGACTCAAGCAAAGAAGGAGTAAACAAATCTGCATGCTCAGGAATTGCTAAATATGATGCAGATATCAATCTACTGCACAGTTGGCAATTACCTATAGGAGATCACTCTGCACAGTTTGCAGAGATTCACGCATTAGCTTTTGCTATGAAAGAAGCACTCACAGTTAAAGGACATGTACTTATAGTTACAGATTCCGCATATTTAGCACGGTCGACTCTGCAGGATCTCCCAATATGGAAATCAAATGGATTTTTGAATGCCAAAAGGAAACCACTAACGCACATTGCTAAGTGGAAGGCCATTGCGGCCTATTTTGATCAAAAGCCTGATATTGAAATTGTACATGAGCCAGAGCATAGAGCGCTTAGTTCATCGGTTCATACTATGGGTAACCAGTTTGAAGGTAGTCTCGCGCAAACTGTAAGTCAAAAATTTGCCGTTGACAAGGGCAAAGTCAAAGTGAGCCATTCTCAATGCAGAGTTGTATGCTTGTCTGGATACTACCAGGCCTAATCCACCTGGTTGTCCTAAGAAATACTCATTTAAACAGGTCGACAATAATTGCATGGTTGTAATTGATACTAATGAATTCATTGTTCCCCCTGTAGCAAGCAGAATGCAGATCGCTACGCAAGCACATGACAGTGTGGGACACCCTCACCTAGGGAGAGAAAATGTTTTGTTGACACTGAAACACAAATACTGGTGGCCGAATATGAGAAAAACGTTTAAGTCAGTTTTAAGAAACTATAAACCATGTCAGTTGGTAAACAGTCCTAATCATCAGACACCACCATTTATTATTAATGCAATACCGAGCAAACCGTTTGATTTAATATATTTAGATCATATTGGACCATTGCCTACATCACATTCCTACAAACATGTTTTGGTTTGTGTTGATGCTTGTACAAGGTTTACGTGGTTATATCCCGTTCGTAGTACGACAGCTAGCTCTACGATTAATTGTCTCAACTCCTTAGTAAGCGTAGCTAAGCCCAAGGCCTTTCATTCCGATGGTGGACCTGCTTTCACAGCAGCAGAAACCAAGGAATGGGCTGCAATATTAGGTATTGACTGGGCCTACAGCTCGCCGTCCCATCCGGAGTCGTCTGGAATGGTCGAACGTCGAAATTACGAGGTGAAACGACTTTTAACCAAAATGCTATCTAATCGTCCTAATTGGTCTAAATAATATTCCTAACACAACAACTGGTAAAACATCACATGAACTGTTATATGGTACTCCTATGAATACACAGTTTAATAATGATTCTATTTCTGTCCCAGGGAGACTTGAACAAATATTAATTCTACAAGAATTGAGGGATTCTTTTTCCCATACAGCCCACACACCACGTAATCCTAAATCTTGGATGCCGGAGATTGGACATTTGGTCCAGGAGAGGGTTGCTAAGGTAAAGCCGTTGCGGCCTAAGTGGAAGAAACCAACCATGATACTGAAAAAGGTAAACGAGCATACCTTTGTTATCCGAGATACTAAAGGCAAAAAAAGGACTGTGAGTATAGACAACCTTAAACCCACAGCTCACTGCAGTGAAAAAACTGTAAAAAATGGAGGAGACACCGTATCTGCGACAGACTTCGATGGAGCTGCAGCCTCTTGAAGCACAGATTGCAAGACAACAGGATGTGGAAACTAATCACGCAGGTGAGGTCCTACAAGCTGAAGCTGACTTCCCCGACAGTGACCAAAGACATATATATGTGTTACCTGCCATACCGGATCAACGCAATATTTACCGGAAGGCCTATCAAACAATGGCGAAGGTAATCACAAAGAAAAGACTGTTTAAGACTATTTTGTGTCTCTCAATCTGTTTTGCTTTTCTAGCAATATCTGCCAGCGTTATTTTCAGGTTACAATGGCATTTTGTGACTAAACAAGAAGGCGAGATCATCAACTGGCAAAGCACAGCTGCACACGGTATTACCACACCAGACTCAAGAATCGTGAAACAAGGACTTCACTACAATGTGCAACAGGTGGAGGTACAGTCGGTGGGTATTACTCAAGGTGTGTATTGGAAGCCGTTTCCTAAACCTATCATCCAGAAACGAAAGACTTTGGGGATTTCACAGGTTGTGCTGTTTGATTCAACTGTGCTAGCTAAAGAGGCTGGTATAACTACACCGGAAGGAAGGAAGCTGGTGACACAACATCTGAATGCCCAGATGCAACAGCTGCAATCTACAAGCCTGAAATATGATTTATATGACCATTGGAAGCAGAAAAGCTACCATGAACGACGTTGTTATGCTGAATTTGAACATTGCTATTTCATTGACTTTCAAGGAACACGTAAATGGCCAACGAAGGAGCTGAAAGCTGATCATTGCCCTCGGCCTGGTGTAACCATGGACAATATAAGGTATAAGCAATACCCTTTTTTTTATCTGAATACAGGACAGAATACTCAGAAAGGATTTGTTCCCAACGGACAGACTGATCCAAGAGTGGCATTCTGGGAAGGTGCTGAAGAAGACGAGTACAGAATACCTGGAGGGGTAAGAGCCTATAATTCTGCTGTTTTTTGCTCTGACAGTATTTACTCAGAATGGTGGGACCCATCAACAACCGCTGATGAATTGTTACTCAAACTTCAAGCTGTGATGGAAGATGCTAAAACTGGACAGCTACAGACAGCAGCACTTCCGAAAGAATGGAATATACAAGGTGATGGTATGTTGTTTCGTGAACCTACAGCATGGGACACTTGCACTCAACCACGCTTTGCTACATTTACCAATACTACATACTACAGCCATTCATGTAAAGGTTTCAAGAATGCGTGTGGTATCACATTGGAGAAATTGATCAATGAAGGAATATGTGATAAGGACAATATAGTATTCAAATACGGGTGTTCACCCTGTTCTTTTTATTACAATCTCACGGAAGGCTATTTTAACTGGCAACCGAAAATGATTGATTAAGGATTTTTACATTTTTCTGGGTTACGAGGTTTTTGGTGTGTGGAGCGAATAATGATTATGAAACCTAATTATACAGTCTACTACCTGTTCCAGAAATGTCTCAATGATAGTTTACATATTAATGTAGACACGGTAATCAGGGCAATGAGCGATTTGATGAATGTCCAAATAGCTCCAGATGATAAACCCTGTGGATATGACACGTGCACCACACATAATATTGTTAACATGCCCTACTCAGAGGCAATGTGGGGTACGAATGCTATAATTGTGTATTATGAAAATGATACATATTTCATTAATGAATGTAAGGTTTCAAGTAAATCATCTACAAGGAAATTGCTTACTAACGATGATATTCTTATAACCACAGGACACCTGCTGAGTGATTCTGTTTCTGTTATAAGCCAAATCTCTGACTCAAATGATGAAGAATTAAGGAGAGGTATTTTGGTGTTAAGGGATCACCTGATAACATTTGCTTTATACACAATTTCAGACATTACAGTGTTATCTGAAGAAATCAAAGCTTTGGTTATTCTTAATCACATCACTTCTATCAGGTTAACATTGCAAAGTCACAAGATTGACATATCACTTTTAAATCTCACTTGGATCACACAGAATCTCAATTTAAGTCCGAAAGAATCTGAGATCCTATCATATGTTTCACAAACCACAGTTTATGACATACGAGAAAGAAACCACAGACGGGTTCATAACCCTGATGACTCTTTATGGGAAGTTTTTCTATACTACGAATTATTTATTCCAGGAGATGTTTATACAACAAATTGGGAACTGCTTAATTTTGGACACTTAACACACACAGGTTCTTATTTCGCAAGGGTGCAGTTTGCTCAACCATTTCAATACATGTCTGTGAAATGTGATCGTGAATTTTTCATCAGCACTATACGATGTGTTGATAAAGGTTATTTAATATATGACACCATCATACAGCACATGCCTTGCAATGATCAAATGCAAGGTAGCAACTGCCCAATAACTGCAACACCAAGTCAAACTCCTTTTACATTAATTCACAGTCTAGATAATGGGAGTTACATAGTTTTGTCTACAGAAGAGGATTGCGATATACCTCCTTTTCAGGCATCACTTGTCACAGTTAATAGGAGTATACAGTGTTATGGTACTACATTTATTCCACCTCTGTTACACAAGACACTTACATCTGCCATACTTTTCCAGGTACCAGCTATCACACTGAGACTTCCTCACATGACAGCCTTTTTGGCTCATTTGAAGAAAATGAAGATCACTATAGGGTACACACATGATATAGTGCATACACTCCTACAGAGAGTTCACAGTGAATTACTACGTGTTGATTTACACCTGGTTGATTTTCCCCAGTGGTTGACTACACTAGGTGAATCACTGAAAACTTTTTGGCCAATGACAGGTAATTTTTTGTCAAAAATAGGCACCAGCCTACACACTACTGGTAAAGGTATTTTTAGTGGACTAGGAAATGCGTTTGGAATTAGGAAATGCGTTTGGAATCCTAGGGTATTTGAAACCACTATTGTTTTTTATTTTAGGAATAATAATCCTTGTTATTTTACTTCGTGTTTTCTCTTTTCTTCCGAAGATGAAGAGGCAATCAGCTTAATCTCATTTTGACTTCTAGCATATATTCTTATATTTTTACCTAGATACTAATATACTGTTTTAAGCACACAGGTCAAATCTAACCTGCTGCAGTATGCTTTGTTGAAACGACATAGACGAAAAAAAAGATACTTCACAAATTTAGCGTCTTCCACGGTCCTATCAAACCTCCATGAGGATGTACTTGGATGAACTGGTTTTGCCACATCGGAAGCCCTGCAAAGTGCATGCAGTTCACGATACGATGAGAGACTTTATGTATCAGGACTCTCTTGTTTCCTCAGGACCGTTTTCAGTTTTGACTCCTAATGGGACATTGCTTCCACGTAGCTTGCTAAAGTTATGTAATTTTTGGCAAGTGAAATCTTTACTGTCCTTTGGTGATCAACCAAACTTCAAGTGTAGAGACATTCAGCGTCAAATATTTCAAATGTCTTTTTATACAATTGAAGAAAGTCATATAAGCATTGTTAGCCACGGGTCATATAATTGTACCACGTTGTTTGCGTGTTCAGGTAATAAACATCAACATTGTTTTGGGGCACGGTGGAACACTACTATGTTGAGTATGTATGAACGACAAAATCAACCTGCTTTGCAATTGGGTGAATTTTATAGATTGACACCTTCCCATTGTGGGATCACTTGTGCACATATGCGCAGTTGTGGGTGTTTTGGCGTTCCATCACAAACTCCTGTAGGATCAAGCTTATCAACATCAGAGAGCAGTGACACTGTCGTACAAAAGTACACATAATGAATATTTATTGCTTTGTTGGTTTTTCTGCATTAGCTAAAATATGATAATTATGTGTAGGAGAGGGTGTTATGGATTGCAGGTAGCTTAGGACATATATATATATAGCATAATTAATACAGGTCACAGGTACATATAGAGTACATATATAGTATCACTAGTACAGCTTAAGTACAGCTGAGAGCATATTGTCAATATCTTAGTTTTTTTTTCTTAACTTAGAAATAAGGGTTGTTTTTGCTAAGAAATAGACAGGATATTTCTACACAGGTACATACACATAAAAGAGGAAGTAACTCACGTAAACATGCTGTGGTCAGGCGCTGTGGTCAAACTGTAAATGCTGATAAACATCATACGTCAGCAGCCACAGAAGATTGTCACATATCACACGTCCATCACGTACGCAGTAACAAAAGACACCATATAAGTCAGGGTGACAGATCATTGATTAGAACCGAAGTGGGAAACCACACTGGAGAGAGACTTAGCTGAGACTGGCGTGACCTATCATAATATCTTTGTGTTTGTGAGTATGACATGCATATTAACTAAATAATCTCTGCATAGTTAGAAATGGATTGTTAGCTTGCTGTTAGCTGTTAGCTTACTGTTAGCTGTTAGCTTACAAAGTTAGCTTGTTGTGATATTTCTGATTATTTTATTGTGATACAATAAACAACAAACCTTATGTTATACAAACTCTGAGTGACCTTTCTTTATAATAATCGCACAATACCCTTGCATCTCAGGGTGTGAAACCGAGAGTCTGCAAGTACAACATCGTGGTCTGTGTTCCTGCTTAGGGCAGGATATAACTTACCACGAGGCATTACTTGGGAGAAGAAGGTTAGGCAGCGAGCAAAGATTATGTGAAATTTGAATTTTGGCACCCCAAGTCTTGATCTCAGCAGCACCACCAAATGTAGCCCTGTTTCCTCCAGAATACAAGATGACTACCAATGCTGTATAGCCTGTTGGCTCGCAGGGCCTGAGCCTCTGCCACAGAGAGCCTGGGGCAATATATATGTAGCGGTCATGTAAAATGGCTACAGTCATCTCTCCTGCTGACAGTAAGGCCTGGTAAGTTGTGGGCATGCCAGCAGTAATTATGGAGGTTTGCCCTCACACCCTGGTGGGGTGCCCTGTGTATGGGTGGGAGTGGTCACATGCTCTGACTCCATGGTTAGTGATGTCAGAGGTGTGTCAGCTTCCAGAGTGTACATAAGGCACAGCACTGTGTCTAAGAGTTAGTTCTGGCAGGAGTTCAAGTTCTAGTACTAGCCTGAGTTACTGAGAGTTCTGGTTATGTTATAGTAACTGAAGAGGAGACTGTGTCCAGGGACCTGGCACAGGGTAAAGATATCCCGGCTGGGATAGGGAATCCCTATCTAAGGAGAGATACACCTTTTAAAGGGAGGCACTGACTGGACATGAGTGGCTAGATATCTACTGCGAGGGGCAGCTAGCCCACTCAGACAATAAAGATGTTCTCATTCACAAACCCTCTCGTGTACATGTGTGGAGTGAATGTACAGAGAGGAGCACCACGGAGGAGTTCCTCAACAGGATCATCCCCATGCGGACGCAGGGACCCTGATGAGGTGGAGGCGCTGCACTGGAACTAGGTGAGACTCAGCACACTACCTCAGCTGCCTGTCTGGACGGGTCCTCCCCACACACACCATCATGCGGGAGACTCAGGAGTCCTGTTGCCAACAGGTGCACCACCAGACACTACCACACTGTAATGGGGGCCGGTTAGACCACAGGGGCCAATGTGAGATTGGGTGGGTCAGGCCGGTTCACAAAAACCGTTACATATATATATATATATATATATATATATATATATATATATATATATATATATATATATATATATGTATGTATTATCTCTTACCAGATGCAGCGCCTCCACCTGCGATGGCTCCCAGCAGAGCGGGAGTTGTTCCTCGCAGGACACCAACACAATAATATTCACACAGTATGTAAAAGAACAAGCATCTTTACTAACGATAACCATAACCTCATATGCAGCATAACTTATCAGTATTCTTCCCTGAGGAGACACACTCAGATAACGCATCTCGCAGGACACAACCCTCCATTGTGTTCCCCACACCGTGTCTAATGTCCCACACCTCAACCCACTAATGTGTGTGTGTAGTGACTGCGCAGCCACTAAGATGAGAAATGTTACACTTGGTGCACTAGTAGATATTACCCGCCGAGCGCTCCTGTGCTCGAACCTGCAAACAATCTTCACAAAGGATCCGAAGACACGGGGCCTTCTGCGAAGATCCTCCGGGGCAAACCCACCTAGGTGGATAATAACGTCTGTCTGTGAAGAGGTCTGGTCCCCAACCTCTGACTCAACTCTGCAGCGACCGCTGTGTCTGCACTAACACACTACTGGGGCTGGTTCCTAGTCTAGGGCCTGTCCCTATAGTAGCCACAAACTGTCTGTGACTCAGGGCCTAACAGGGGCCTGGGGGAAAATCCTGGCCTAGTGTAGAGGCTACTTGCCTCTCTACACACCGAGCCCCTACCTCTTCCCCTTCATGGTCTGGACTGAGCATCGTGCTCCCCTGCGCAACCTCCTATCCTCTTCCTGCTGAGTTGCTGTCGGCCTATTGGCTCCCTGGCGTCACCTGGTCTGGCTGAGGCTCATGGGACTTGTAGTCCCCTGCTCTAGGCCACCTCTAGTTTGTCTCTGCTTCGCACGCTACCGCAGCCACCCACTGTGCATGCGCAAACTCTTTTCCAGTGCCGTCACCTCTCTACTCACTGCGCATGCGCGAGTACCAAAATGGCGGCACCCTGAGCGATCGGGCTACCGCGGAGCCTCCCCTGCACCAGAGCGCTCCCTGCACACTCTGCAACCTGCCCTAACTCTCCCAACGCAGCGGAGGTAAGGGAAAACCTGGGGGACCTGGCTACATCTATAATACTAATCTATGAGCCTGAGGAAGCCGTTTGCACGGCGAAACACGTTGCTCTATACCTGTCTGTTTGTGTCATACGGAGGCTTTCGTAGTTAGTGCAAAACAGTCGTAGTCGCAGTCACAGCTGAGCAGAGTGGTGCCATCTCTCTGCACTATGGACGCGGAGACAGGGCGACTGTTTTTTTGCAAGTTAAAAATAATGATATGCTATATAATAATAATCAGAAGGATATTATTATTTTTTTACTGCCAGTGGTTTCTATAGTTTTATTTCATTAAAAATAGTCAAATCGGAGGTCAAGTGACGACAGAGAGGTGAATGGCTGCTTAGTACCTGAGCTCCATTCCCACCGGCACTAGTTATTTAAATAACTACAGCAAAAACAGCGACAACAGCAACACAACCAGCATTAAAGACTCTCTAAATATATCAGGATGGCATCTAAGAAAACAGTCCGAAGAAAAACACAGACAGTCTCTACTTATTTTAAAAAAGGAGAGGCAGCCCAGGGAGACAGGCCTGAATCCCCTGCACAACCCACCATGGCAGACCCTGAGGGAGAAAATGCATTTACTACTGTATGTCGGATGACATGGAGGTAATGAGGCACAAGGATATGAAAGCCTTCTGCGCTGAAATGAAGCAATTTTTTAAAACAGAGCTTTGGGCTCTCAGGAAAGATATTGATGCCCTAGGTGAACGGACAAACTCCCTAGAGGCTAAATCTGATGACACTGTCACTGCATTGGCACAAACCCAGAAACAAGTGTCTAAGCTGGGGGACCAGGTCAGGTTCCTAGAGGAAAAGACCGAGGACTCTGAAAACAGGGACAGAAGAAGTAATATTCGTCTAAGGGGGGTCCCTGAGACTGTCACCGATCCGGAGGATTTTGCCACCAAGTGGCTAGAACAACTCTTCCCTGACAAGACGGACCGTGAGCTCCTGTTAGACAGATGTCATCGCGCCCTGAGAGGAAGACCTCAAGCAGGGGACCCCCCCAAGAGACATTATTATCAGGTTCCACCATTACCGTACAAAAGAGGAGGTCTGCAGGATCTCACGGGACACTAAACATATGGAGTTTGATAAAGTGAGATTCCAGGTGTTCCAAGACCTGTCCCCTGCCACACTGGCCAAAAGAAAATCCCTAGCCCCCATTACAAAAATTCTGAGGGACCAGCAGATTAGATATCGGTGGCTATTCCCATGTGCACTGATGGTGCTGCGGAACGGGGTAGCTCATACCTTGAGGCGTCTGGAGGACGGCGAGGGATTCCTCGGCAAGCTGGGAGTAGTGGAGGTTCTGCAGGCATCCCCACGAGCCGAGGCAGGAGACGCAATGGCACCCTTGCCCACATGGAGCAGAGTGGGGGCTCGTCAATCGGCTGCAGGGGAAATGGGAGCAGTGGCAGCCCACAACTGAGTTTTCCCCCCATCCGGCGGACGGCACAGCTTTGCCCAGAGGGAGGGGTCAAAACCGCGTCCTCCGGTGACCCAGCTGTCCCCCAGATCCTGGGGCTGCCCTCTTGGTCACGAGTGGGTCCGCCGCTGACTTTTGGAGGGCAGCCATCTTGCCTCCATCCTCCCCCATGCTCGGCGGGAACGGCTCTGGCTTTTGCTGGCTTTGCCGCTGACGTCACTGTCAGGCGACGAGCCAGGAGCCGTTCTCTTGCAAGAACACGGCACGGCCCCTTATGACACGGCACACACGGCAGAGAGACTCTGCCCAGGAGGCAGGAGGAGTCCGCAGCCGTGGGAGGGACAAAGGAAGGGGGGGGAGAGGATGATGGTGCTAATGGAAGGGGTGTGGGGGGAGAGGATGATTGTGCTAATGGTAGGGGGGGTGGGGGGAGAGGATGATGGTGCTAATGGAAGGGGGGGGGGGTGGGGGGAGAGGATGATGGTGCTAATGGAAGGCGAGGGTGGGGGGAGAGGACCCCGAGGATGATGGTGCTAGTGAAAAGGGGGGGAGAGGGGGCTAATGAAAGGGGGGGAGGGGGCTAATGAAAGGGGGGGAGAGGGGGCTAATGAAAGGGGGGGAGAGGGGGCTAATGAAAGGGGGGGAGGATAATGAAAGGGGGGGAGGAGGAGGATAATGAAGGGGGGGGGAGGATGATGACCATGAAAGGGGTGGAGGATGATAATGAAAGGGGGGGAGGATGATAATGAAAGGGGGGGAGATACAAAGAAGGGAGGGGGAGGATATAAAGAAAGGAGCGGGAGATGAAGAAAGGGGGGAGATGAAGAAAGGGGGGGAGATGAAGAAAGGTGGGGAGGAGATAAAGAAAGGGGAGGAGGACATAAAGAAAGGGGGGTGAAGTAAAGAAGGGGGGGGGAAGTAAAAAAGGGGGGATAAAGAAAGAGGGGGTAAAGAAAGATTCAATTTACTTGTCACCATCTGTCGTTGAGCCCTTCCCAGTAAAGTTTCAATGAGGCTCTGTATGTTATGTTATATGTATGTTAGATGGTATAGAATATCTGTTGCATCTGTTGTATATGTTATAGGTTATATATGTTATTTATGGTTCATATGTTATATAGGGTTAATAGGTTAAATATGTTAAATATATTCATTATAGCATTAAATAATTGGGTTCATTCAAATGCTGGGTATATGCATATATGTGTATATATATAGATATATGTATGTATGTGTATAGATATATGGATATGCACTCACTGTAACTTAGGTACTGCTGTAAGTCGTTATAAAGTTAAAAATCACGCTGCAGTTTAAGGTTAAGTTGGTTATCAGTTTTGCGCCGGTGGGATTCACCCACGATGTCGTACATGTGTTCCTCACATAGGTCCCTGACGAATCAGGACCTTAAACAAGTCCCAGGGGTGTCGGTCCCGAGAAGGGAAAGCTGGCCGTTTTTGAAGGTCAGGCATACCGACCTGCCCATTGGGCGTCAGACTTCCACTCGGGGGACCCCGAGGGGAGCTCTGGTTTTTCTTTAATTTTTTTTCATTATTACAAAGCTGTTTAACTTATGTTTCGAATTTTGCTTTACCCCTTATGTGTTTTCCCTTGTACTGTCTCCTCCCTCCCTCCCCCCCCCCCAACCCTTTCCCCATCCGGCCAGGGAGCATGCCGACCTGGACAGAACACAAGAACTTTGCCGGATGGTAACACCAAAAACGTCCGCCAGTTTAACAAGAGACAAAGTGGACAGGGGGAGTCATCAAAAGTTAGCTTGTTACACTTCTCACACATTAATTGATGGCGTTAACCCTTATATCACATAACATTAAGGGCTTTAATAGCCCATCCAAGAGAAAAATAGCTTTCACGGATTATAAACAAAAACACGCAGATGTCCTAATGTTACAGGAGACTCATTTTAGCAAGACCAACGCACCTAAATTCCTAGACAAAGACTATGCCCAGTACAACCTTTCCTCCGCACCGGTTAAAAAACGTGGGGTGGCCATCTTGTTTCATAATAAAATCCCATTTGTAGCCCAAACTATTAAAAAAGACACAGAGGGATGTTTTGTTATACTAGTGGGCACGATACGGGAGCAATGCATCACAATAGCCACAATCGATGCCCCCTGCGAGCAGGACACAGTCTTCTTTGAAGACTTTTTTCGGACTCTACGCACCGTCGCGAGGCGCGGCGTAATACTCGCAGGGGATATCAACATGGTCATGCAACCAAATCTAGACAGATCAGGGAATACGGGCACAGTACATAAAAAAGTGGGGACCTCTTTACGCAAGGGCCTCAAAGACAACAAACTGACTGACATATGGGGAGAACTACACCCGACTGATAGGGACTATACGTTTTATTCCCACCCCCATAGCTTCTACAGCAGAATCGATTACTTTTTCGTCTCTTGCCAACTGGTTCCTCTGGTCTCCCGAGCTGGGATCCATGATATTTCATGGTCTGACCATGCACCGATAGAGCTAAGGTGCGAGCACATCCGAACAGGCAGACCAGGAGCGAACTGGAAGCTCAACGAATCAATCCTAAAAATCCCTGAGATTTATGAGACAATAAAGGAAGAAATAGTTCAATTCTTCCACACAAACACAGGCTCTGTAGATTCCCAGTTTGTATTATGGGAGGCTCACAAAGCGACGCTGAGGGGCATACTAATTAGCACCACAGCTAGGAGAAAACGGGAAAGGGACTCTAAAATTATGAAGCTTCAATCGAGATTACACTCCCTTACATCACAACATAAGAGTAACCCAGACCCGCAAACCCTACAAGAATTGAAAGATACCAAAATTGAATTAAACATGTTGTTGACCTCCAGGGCAGATAACGCGCTGAGTTGGTCTAGGAGGAAATTTTATGAAAAAGCGAACAGGCCGGATACTATGCTGGCTCAAGCGTTAAGAGACAGACAAGTGGGAGGCGCATGCGCGACGGGAACGGAGATGGAGGCTTGAACTGAGCGCTCCGCAACCCGCCGGCAATAATTAAATAAAAATCGATCGCAAAACTCAACTCACGCACACATAAGTAGCGGCACCCGATTCACCTAAACACACAGCACAAAAGTAAATGGCGGCAACTCGGAAAAAATCAAAGCAGAAGGTAGATGTACGCACTTACTTTGTGGGGGCTAAAAATCCCAGAGAGACGGACAGCATGGCGGCATCGGACTCAGACTCCGCACCGGAGCTGGAGGGGGTGACAGACGACCCGACAGGTGCTTTGAAGAGGGAAATAGCACAGCTCCTCTCCGACCTCAAAACCTTTTTTAGAGGAGAAGTGGAACACCTGAGGAAAGATATACTAAACATCGGGACCCGCACAAACGACTTAGAGGAGAAAATGGAGGAGTCCACCAGATGTCAAAAGGAGACAGACTCCAGGGTCATTACCCTTGAACGGAAGGTGGCTGAACTAGAAGAACGCCATGAAGATAGCGAAAATCGCGACAGGAGGAACAACCTAAGGGTAAGGGGGATCCCTGAAGAGATACAAGACCCCGAAGCAATGCTCAATAGATGGATGACCTCCATAATGCCGGGGAAGACAGAGGCGGAGCTGGTTATGGACCGGTGCCACCAGGCACTGAGGGCCCGTCCACTGCCTAACAACCCACCCAGGGATGTAATTTTGCGCCTGCACCACTTCACCACTAAAGCAGAGATCTGCAAAATCACCAGGGCCACCCCTACAGTGAAATTTGAGGGAGTAGAGATGGCCATTTACCAGGACATTTCCCCGATTACACTAACAAGACGCCAGGCCCTCCAACCTGTCACCAGAATCTTACGAGATAAAAATGTAAGATATAGATGTGCCTTCCCCTT
This sequence comes from Ascaphus truei, assembly GCF_040206685.1. Lineage (NCBI taxonomy): Eukaryota > Metazoa > Chordata > Amphibia > Anura > Ascaphidae > Ascaphus > Ascaphus truei. The sequence continues at coordinate 221,727,734 of NC_134486.1, forward strand.
TGCCCTGATTGTGGTGTAGCACGGCCGGTCTCACGTCCTCAAGCACTTAGCAGACGGTCCGGAGTTCCTGAAACGCCTGGATATACCCAACACGCTGCAAGTGGAGGCCCATGGAGAACGTCCTCCCCGACAGACAGAATGGGAAAAAGTGGGCTCCCCAGCCGGCCATCGCCAGGACAAGCCAAGACCCTCAAGACCTGCCTGAGACCAAGTGCCATGCCTGTTTACTAGCTTCACTCGAACTAGGAGTTACCGTTACTGTTCCTGTTATTTTAAAGTAATAAAGAGACTTTTACCCTCACTGCGAGCTGCCTGATGACTACATGCCCTTGCAACACCCCCCATCCCCCTCCCGATGGCTCAGGTCCAGATGGTCAGGTCCCTGATGTAATCTAGGAGAAGGCCGGGGAAAGCCGGGAAAAAAAAAAAAAAAAAAAGAGGAGGAAAAAAAAATCTTAACACTTACCAAAATGGCTTCCTGCAAAGATCCGCGGGACAAGCTGCAGAAGAAGTGCCAAAAGAGAATGGCGGATGCAGTTTGGGCGCGAAACTCGGGAGCTCCAGTCGGCTCCACCCTTGGGACACACCTTCTTCCTCGGCTGCTCGCAGGCGGATGTGCGGATTGGACCCTGATGACATCAAGGGGCGGTCCTCCGCAGAGCCCCGTCGCAGGGGAAATGACGTCAACAGAGGCGCCTGCAAGACAGGAAGGAGACCGGCGTCTGAGTCTATAGGACAGTAGCGGCAGACGGAGAATCCACCAAGGAGGGGGGGGAACTCCTCAGGGGGGTGCGCGAATTCCCCCGCTGGGGAGAGGGGCTTAGTTGACATTACCTAAAAGTTTAGCTAGTCAGTTAGAGACCTTTCAAGTCAGAAGGCAACAATAACTGAAGTCCGATTTTAGTTAACTAAAATATAGTTGAGTTCTTGAAACATGATTATGAATATAGTTGTTACAAGATACTGTTAGCACTGCCGGCGGGGGGGGGGGGGGCGGGTGATTGCCCTTATCCCCACCTGTTGGCATGTGCTCCTGGGACTGGTCTGCGGCCTTAAGCCACAGCCCGGTCAAAGACCTGGGAATCCGTGATCTGGAAGGCATCACACAAGCACAGACAGAAGGGTGGGAGCACCCAGAGTACAGACGGTCTTCCCAGGCAGTAAACCATAGGTCAGTTAGGACCAAGATGGTTTTCTTTGTACTTGTTACAAAGATTTATGTTCCCTGTCACTCCCCTATGTGTTTTCCTTCCCCTTCCCCAGGTTTCCCAAAAAGAGGTTTCCCGGCGCTACGAGATCAGCAACACCACTACTGGCAACTACAGAAAATCCAAGGCAAGGGTAGGAGGCAAGTGCACCACACCCACAAAGATTCACTATACACACAAACATGGCCCTGAAGTTCCTATCACAAAATGTTAAGGGTTTCAATTCCCCTCAAAAACGTAGAATCGCCTTTGCAGAATTCAAGCGTAGGAAAACAGACGTTCTCTTTCTTCAAGAGACGCATTATTGCTCCAACAAAAACCCAGGGTTTATAGACAAAAATTTTAGGAGGTTCTATCTCGCCTCAGCCAAAGAAAAGAAAAAAGGGATTGCCATTTTACTCCATAACAAAGTTCCGTTTGAGTTGGAAAAAATAAAACGTGACCCAGAAGGTAGATATATAATACTAGTGGGCCTACTACAGCAATGTAGAGTAACTCTGGCATGCGTATATGCCCCATGTGAAAAAGATCCTCAGTTCTTCGTAGAATTTTTCCTTAAACTCCAACAATGGGCAGTGGGAAACATAATATTAGCAGGAGACTTTAATAAGGTTCTAGATCCACGAATAGACAGATCCCCGAGACAGGAAAAAGAGAGAAAAACTGGGACCACAGCTCTAGTAGAGGGGCTGAGACGAGGATGTTTGGTTGACATATGGCGGAAACAGCACCCGGGCGAGCGTACCTATACATTTTATTCACACCCACACGACAGTTATAGCAGACTAGATCACTTCTTTGTGTCGAGCAGAATGGTCCCGCAAAGCACCGAAACTCTAATCCATGACATCTCATGGTCGGACCATGCATCAATCGAGCTAAGATGCACTCAAATTAGGCCCGTCAGCCCGGGAGCAAATTGGAAATTAAACGAGTCCCTGATTAAGATCCCTGAATTATCACAGACAGTTAAAGACGAGATAAGAAAAGGCTCCCTCATATGATCAGCACTCAATGTTAGTACACTGTGATGAGACTTGTAATAGTCTATCGGTATCAATACCTTAGGATAGAACAAAAAGGTGTGGCCCTTCTCGACCGGGTAAGTTCAGGAAAAATAATAAAATTTTATTGGTTCATTGTAGTAGATCAGGATTAAAAATACATATAAAACATTCAAACATTAAAAAAACCCCGTATTGAAGTGGTTAGGTGAATTGGCAGTAAATTGCTATATTATGTTTCACCATGGGCGTCTAAATAGCGATTATCACTGTTAGTGGACAAGCAGGTAAGTATGCTCCTTCAGGCCTCAAATGGCGGAAGGAGTATTTATCAGAGATGTGGTCTCTGTATATATGCTGGTAAGTTGGCAAAAATACAGGTAACCTCTATCTAAGGGTGCAATAATACCTATTCAAAAGTGTGTCTAAGGGCAGATCCTGCAGATATATGGTGGATACTGGTATCTCGTGTGAACAATAGATGGTATGATGGAAGCCCCCACTGCGGGCAAAACCACTTAGATATACACACATACAAGGTATGCTCATTAGGTATAAGCCTGTATACAAAACAATGTTGTCCCTACTTGCGGGTGTTGCCAAAACTAATGGTTTCACAGTCGGAATATTGATAGCTTAGGGTGTAATCATCCCGTAAATAATACAATTAGCTCCGTTTCAGGGAGACTAAAACAGCGATATTGCAGGTTCAAATATCTCTAGTGTGTTCCGTTATATGCTGGAAGCCCCCACTGTGGGAAACGCCACTTAGCACACACATATAAGTCGCTGTACTCCTGCTATCAATACAAGCCTGTCTTCCCAAATGCTGCTGTCTCTGTTCGCTGACGCTGCCACTTCTGATGACGTCACTCGTGACGTCACCACGTCCCGACGATCGTTTCGCGTAGACTGACACGCTTCTTCAAGGGGAGGAGTGTGTTCCCTTACTATGCCGGTGAGTATTTATAGGGAAAGATATCCCGCCCCTCTAGGTCATGGGGGCGTGGTTTTTGCCCGAGATCCAATCGGGTCATGAGAGGGATACTTCACCATTATGCGAAGTGTCTAATGTCCCGGGATACCAGTATCCACCATATATCTGCAGGAACAAGAATGTGTTATACTTAAGACTTGCATTTAACCAGCATTACCTGCAAGTGTGTCTCAGGTGGTTTTGCCCGCAGTTGGGGGCTTCAATCTTATCGTTCATATTTCCATAAAGAGGCATTAGAATCTATCACTGTGTTATTCATTCCAAAATACTATACAGTGCCCTTAGACACACTTTTGAATAGGTATTATTGCACCCTTAGATAGAGGTTACCTGTATTTTTGCCAACTTACCAGCATATATACAGAGACCACATCTCTGATAAATACTCCTTCCGCCATTTGAGGCCTGAAGGAGCATACTTACCTGCTTGTCCACTAACAGTGATAATCGCTATTTAGACGCCCATGGTGAAACATAATATAGCAATTTACTGCCAATTCACCTAACCACTTCAATACGGGTTTTTTTTAATGTTTGAATGTTTTATATGTATTTTTAATCCTGATCTACTACAATGAACCAATAAAATTTTATTATTTTTCCTGAACTTACCCGGTCGAGAAGGGCCACACCTTTTTGTTCTATCCTAAGGTATTGATACCGATAGACTATTACAAGTCTCATCACAGTGTACTAACATTGAGTGCTGATCATATGAGGGAGCCTTTTCTGATCCTTCTGGGATCTACACTGTAATATATTCTATTTTTTTCCCTCAAAGCACCTGTTACATATCGCTTTTAAGCACCAAATATAATACACGGACGAGCGGTTTATTCACCTTTTCTACTAAAAGACGAGATAAGGCAATTTTTTGTCACAAACACAGGCACGGTGGAATCTCACATTACACTGTGGGAGGCTCACAAGGCCACAATGCGAGGCATGCTGATTAGTCTTGCAGCTAGACGAAAAAAACAGAGGGAAACAAAATTGACACAACTATATAAGAGGTTACATGAGCTCTCTATACTCCATAGCCGATCAGGTAGAGGGGACATTCTCAAGGAGCTGAAGGACGTAAGGATAGAACTTAACCTCCTCCTCACGTCCCAGGCCGAGAGAGACATGAGTTGGACCAAAAGGAAATTCTTTGAAAAAGCCAACAAGCCGGACACTATGCTAGCTAACTGGATTCGCAATAGGCAACCAAGTTATAATATACAGGCCATTAAAACCAAATCGGGGGAAATGTCCTCCAACCCTAAACGCATAGTGGAAGAGTTTAGGCTTTTTTATGAACAGTTATATAATGGGGAGAAGGTGACACACAACCCAAAAACTAACAAATTATTACAGACCTTTTTAAAGGATGCAGCCCTACCTAGACTGAACAGACTGGAGCTTGAGGCAATTCAGACTGATTTCACTCTGGAGGAACTGACCGCGGTTATCAAGAGTCTCAAACCCTCTAAGGCCCCGGGACCTGACGGGTTTTCTAATTTGTATTACAAAAAATTTATCGGGGTCCTAGCACCGCACATGCTCAAGTTATTTAACGGAGTTTTGGCGGGGGAACCATTTTCGGATCAGATGCTCCAGGCGTCGATATCTATAATTCATAAGAAAGACAAAGATCCCACAAACTGTTAAAGTTATAGGCCGATATCCTTAATAAATTCGGACGTTAAGATATACTCCAAATTACTGCCCAATAGATTGAGCGCGATCCTGCCAAGGCTTATCCACCCGGACCAGGTTGGCTTTATTAGGGATAGACAAGCGGCCGACAATACTAGAAGGATAATAGATATCATTAATTACATTAATGCCAATGGGATCCGAGTTGTAGTATTAAGTTTAGACGCGGAGAAGGCCTTTGACAGGATTGACTGGCCATACATGGAGTCCACGCTTGGAGCATTCGGGTTTGGAGGTAAAATTCTGGGGGCAATAAAAGCACTTTACACAACACCGACCGCCAGGGTGGTCCACCAGGGCTTCCCGTCAGAGTTGTTTAAAATCAAAAGCGGGACCAGACAGGGCTGCCCACTCTCGCCCTTGTTGTTCGCCTTATGCGTGGAACCATTAGCGGCGCACATACGTCGCAACCCTGATATTTCGGGAATACAAATTCACTCCCAAGAGCATAAAATCGCTCTATATGCAGATGACATCATTTTGTCACTGACAAAGCCGCTTACCTCGTTACCCAATCTGTTTGCGCTACTGGAAAAATTTAGCAGAATCTCCGGTTTTAAGATAAATCAATCTAAATCGGAGGCACTGAATCTAAATATCCCAAAAGAAACAGAGAAATTAATAGAAATTAACTTTCAGTTTAAATGGCAGCTCAAAGCTATAAAATACTTAGGGATTTACTGTACCTAACCAAACATAGCTCCAATCTATATCAAGAAAACTATCCGAGATTATTAAGAGCCCTCACGAAGGAACTAAAGGATTGGTCTGCGTATGGAATATCCTGGATTGGCAGAATCTACTGTGTGAAAATGAACCTCCTCCCTAGGATACTATACCTGTTCCAAACTCTTCCGATACCCGTAGTGAGATCAGACATTAAAGAATTGCAGAATGCAATCACAAGATTCATTTGGAAAAACAAAACACCGCGGGTAAAAATGTCAATTATGCAAAGACCTAGGGAAACTGGGGGCTTAGCAGTACCGAGCTTGATGGCATATTATAAGGCGGCACAACTATGCCAAATTATACAGTGGCACGGTGATCCAGAGCAGAGGCGATGGGTGGCACTGGAGAGGGAGGTGTGCGCCCCGCTAGAGTTTAAGAACCTAATTTGGTATCCTAAACATAGATTAAAAGAATTGAAGGATCCGCTGACCTCGGTGCTTAACTCGCTCTCGGTCTGGGATGTGGCTAAAAATAATCACTCATTGACCTCAAAACATACTCTGATGGCTCAATTATATGGAAATCCAGACTTTGCTCCAGGGCTGGTTGATAAGAACTTCACACGTTGGCAAAAGTGGGGGCTGAGAAGACTAAAAGACCTGGAGGGGCGAGACACGATTAAGCCATTTGATCTAATACAGTCAGAAACGGACCTACCCAACACAGAATTTCTTAGATACCTCCAGGTCCAGGCATTCTATACCAAACACTTAAATAGACCACCGCTAACCAATTTTGAGAAGCTCTGTGATCGGGGAACCGATACACGGGGACTCATATCTGCTCTATACAGGGAAGTGGTAAGGGTGGACATTGACAGCTCACATAAAACCAGGTTCATGACACAATGGGAGACTGACCTGACAGGACAGTTAGAGGACGACGACTGGACAGCAATCTTTAAAGCTACGGCCAGTAGCTCGATTTGTACGACATTGAAGGAGAACTCATATAAGGTACTAATGAGGTGGTATCTCACCCCAGTTAGATTGGCAATATTCGTTGCGGGAGCTTCCCCGCTTTGTCCCAGACAGTGCGGGGAACGGGGAGACCTGGTGCACATGCTGTGGTCTTGTCCACGACTCATACCTGTCTGGACACAAATTAGAGATTGGCTACATAGGATATTTTTGGGCCTCAAAATTCAACTAGACCCATGGGTGTTCCTATTAGGTAAGCCCACAAAAGAGGTCTCTAGATCAGGAAACAAATTAATAGCACATTTTGCTACGGCAATGAGGTGCGAGACCGCAGCACTGTGGAACCAGAATGCAATTCCATCAATAGACAAAATCCGGAACAGAATTTGGTTTGCTTGCCAGATGGAAAAGTTGACAAGTCTGGTCAACGACACTGGCTCAAATTTCCAAAAAGTCTGGTCGCTATGGTTGGCGCAGACCGATATCCCAGGGATGAGCAATGCCTCCGTCTGGCTTTGATAGAAACAGATGGGTTCTCCTTCAAGGACGGACTAAAAACATGGGAGATAAGACACAAAAAACAAGCCTAAGACAGATCAGGGTTGCCTATGAGTCCCCCCTGACCCCAAGCCAGGTGCAATACGGACATAGATAGAACTGAACTCACAGTGGCGGCATAAGACCAGTGAAGAACAAGAACGGAGTTACCTCCTCTACACCACCTTCCCATTCCCCCCTCCCTCCCCCCAGCATCCCCCCAACCCCCTCCCCACTACCCCAATTTTCTCTCGTCTACCCCCCCACATCTGTCTAGATGTTGTCTGTCCAACAGTCTATTAAATGGTACCAATGTGATACTTGTATGTAATACCTTTGAAAAACCAATAAAAGAAAGTTATAAAAAAAAAAAGCGAGACAGACAAGTGAAGTTTAATATCCAAGTTATACGCTTAAAATCATGCACCCCCACGGCCAACCCTCAGAAAATTGTAGAAGAATTTGGTTCGTTCTATGAAACATTATATAATGGAGAGAAAGTGGCACATAACGCTAAAATGAGCGAGAAGCTGAGAGATTTCTTAGCCAGCTCAAAACTAGGGAGATTGACAGAGGCAGAGAGAGAGGCCATGGGCACTGATTTCTCTATAGAGGAGGTGTCACAAGCCATTAAGGAACTCAAACCCTCAAAAGCCCCAGGGCCAGACGGCTTCTCGGGGCTATACTATAAGAAATTTGCCAAAGTACTAGCCCCTAGGTTGCTCCATGTGTTTAATGCAATATTAGCAGGAGCCCCCATCCAAAGAGAGATGTTACAGGCGTCTGTATCATTAATCCATAAACCAGGTAAAGATCCGCTGGACTGCAAAAGTTATAGGCCCATATCCCTAATCAATACTGATATTAAGATATACGCTAAACTATTGGCCAATAGATTATGTCTAATCCTACCCAGACTTATACACCCAGATCAGGTCGGATTCATCAAAGGCAGACAGGCAGCGGACAATACCCAGCGATTTATTGATCTGGTAGAATTGGCTAATAAAAATAACACACAAAGTATGCTAAGTCTGGATGCAGAAAAAGCTTTTGATAGGATAGACTGGCCTTACCTGGCATTTGGCTTTGGGGATCAGGTGAGTAGAGCGATTCTCTCGCTGTACTCAGGACCTACCACCAGGGTAATACATCAGGGCTTTCCATCTCTCCCTTTTCAAATTAAGAGCGGCACGAGACAGGGATGTCCATTATCCCCTCTTCTGTTTGCTCTATGTATAGAACCACTGGAGGCGCAAATTAGAGGCAACCCGAACATCTCAGGGTTAAACGCATATTCTCAAACACATAAAGCGGCCCTGTACGCAGATGATATCCTGCTAATTATCTCAAAGCCCCTCATCTCCTTGCCAAACCTATTGAATTTATTGGACAGATTCTCGAACATTTCAGGGATTTAAAATAAATCAAGCTAAATCTGAAGCCCTCAACATCAATCTCCCTAGACACGTAGAGAAGTTATTGCAACTGAATTTTAACTTTCACTGGCAACAGAAGTACATAAAATATCTAGGAGTCCACATAACCAAGAACATCAAAGACATTTACACTGCAAATTACCCCAACCTAATTCGGACGTTGATAGCTGACCTTCATAAATGGTCCTCCATACGAATATCCTGGATAGGTAGGATACATAGCGTCAAAATAAACCTACTCCCCCGTATCCTATACCTCTTCCAGACGTTACCAGTGCCACTCAGACTGAAGGATTTACTCTCACTTCAGTCTGAAATCTCTAAATTTATCTGGGGAGGGAAAAAACCGAGAGTCAATAAATTAAATATGAAAAGATCTGTCCTAGCGGGGGGCCTAGCGGTACCCTGCCTGCTCTCATATTACAAAGCGGCTCAATTAAGCCAAATTGTTCAATGGCAATCAAATCCACATTTAAAATGGTGGGTGGAATTAGAGAGTGCTGCCTGCGCTCCTTTAAAACTACGCAACTTGATTTTGCTACCTAAAACAGCACGACGATCTGCTGACATGCCGCTTTCCTCAATGACCAATTCGTTGTCTATCTGGGAGGCCAATAAGACTAAATACTCCCTCACAACGAGTAATTCTTCAATGTCCCCAATTTGGAACAATCCCAAGTTCGCTCCTGGCCTACTAGAGGGAGATGCATCAATTTGGAAACAAAAAGGTTAAATACGAATCAAAGATCTGGAGGGTTACAATAGCAAGATTAAAACGTTTGATCACGTCAGAGAAGAAAAAGATATACCCCACTCAGAATTTTTTAGGTACCTCCAGCTCCGAGCATTTTATAACAAACTGGCCCCATACCCCCCCCCCCGACGTCATTCGAAAAGCTCTGTCTGGCAGAGACTGACACAAAGGGACTCACATCACAATTGTACAAAGAAGTAGTTGATTCTGCGAGCTCTAGACAGCAGCAACCGTCATTTAGAACCCAATGGGAAAGAGATCTGGGAGAGACATTAGAAGATGACGAGTGGAACGCTATATATCTGGCCACGGCAAAAAGCTCCATATGTACCACACTAAAGGAGAAAGCATATAAGGTCCTAATGCGGTGGTATCTCACCCCAATAAAATTAGCCAAGTTCGTGCCTGGATCCTCCTCACTATGCCCCAGGCAGTGCGGAGGATCGACCGATCTGTTACATATGCTGTGGTCTTGCCCGCGGATCTCCCCACTATGGGAAGAAATTAGAAATTGGATACAGAGGGTCTTCGACCTCACTATTTCCCCAGACCCATGGCTATTCCTCTTGAATAGACCACTAACGGGCCTGTCCAAAGCAAACAATAAACTAATAGCACATTTTGCAATAGCCACACGGAGCGAGATCGCAGCACTATGGAAACGCCCCGAAATTCCAAGTATCCCAAAGATTCGAAATCGATTGTGGTTTATCTGCCTGATGGAAAAGTTGACGAGTATAGTCAATGACACTGGCACCAATTATCTCAAAGTATGGACGCCTTGGCTGGCGCAGATGGATATCCCCGGGGTTGAGAGGAACACAATCTGGCTGTGATAGATGCAGGTGCGTTCTCCTTTAGGAGTGGAAACTCAGCTCACGACGACTACACAGACAAATAGACAGAAAGCCTACAAAGGTGATAAACTGGAGAGGACGCAACCCATAAAGAGCCTGACTAGGAACAGTTGAGAGACCTAGCACGAGTGGATGCTCCTCTCTCGGCTGCATCGCCCATAACACCCTCCCTACCCTCCCCATCCCCTCCTAATCCCTTCCTACCCTCCCCATCCCCCTTTTTTTTTGTTTTCTTTCTTTCTTTATTTATTTATTTTAATTTTGTGTTTGGCAATTTGAATTAATTGTATTATGTAAATTATGTTATTATCTTTATTGATAGTCCACCCAAAACAACCCGGTCGAGTAGGGCCCGAAAAACCGGGATATGTCTCACGAGCTGACATACGGTACTGTCTATAGCGGAGATTTACACTAAAAATGAATGTAATGTATACTGTATTCTGTATCACCTGTTTGGAAAAACTGCAATAAAATTTATGTTACAAAAAAAAAAATAGTCAAATCTCCATGCTATCTAACACCCCCCAGCATTCACACGTCCAAACCTTAATGGGTTCAGTGGCGCGTCTGGACCATATGCCACTCTGAGGCATACTCCATCCCACAATGAGCAGCCACTTTACCTTTTTTTCAAACATTGCTCCTTATTGACGCTAGATAGTAAGCTCTCAGGAGCAGGGCCCTCATTACCTTCTGTATCTGGTTGCACTTGTCTGGTCTTACTTGCATGTCACTTAGTTTATGCAATTGATGTCACTCTGTACCAACACTGCACTGCAGAATATATATTGGCACTTTACAAAAAAAGGCTAATAATAATAATAATAATAATAATAATAATAATAATAATAAAGTGCAGGTATTAGTTGTCATCGCTTTATTAATAGATCTAAAGGAGCAAAAAGATTTTGTTCAACTAAGAGCGTCTTAAAAAATGTTTACTTAATTTGCTTTACATATATTTAAATAAACGTTAACTGTTTGGTGCAATCAATTGGCAAGGGTAAGGGTTTAACGCTACTACTCAGCAGCAAAAAAGTTATATTGGCATGCAAAGACAAAAAAACAGGAACATTCCTTGGGTATGCTTCAAGCATTCACTCAGCGCTTACATAATACTCTTCAACAGAGCAGCTGCTGTGAGACGTGAGACGTGAGAGTTCTATTCTGTAAATTTAAAAAAAAAGAATGAAGACGTAAAAACGTTGCCGTAAACGGCATCAGGCAAGCTTGATGAATCAGCCCTTCAGTATCCTTTTGTGTTAACCAGTCAGCCCCACACTTCAAGTCAGAGAAAAGTTTGCAAGTGCCGTTTCAGCCCTGACTTATTTTGCATACATAGCATTACATCATCCAACAAAGCATCTTTCACTCAAAAGGCATACAATGGAAAGAGGTTGACTATGCTCAATTGGGGTTAATAGTTGCTATGGGGATAGCACATTCCAGCATCAGCTGTTGCGGTGTGGATCATGCCATTAGAACCTAACTGAGATTGAAGCATGGGAAAACATTGCATAGTTTTACTAAGTTTAAAAAACTTACTCCAGAACAGAGCAGTGGCAATTCAATTTATTAGGCCTTATGCATACACTAATATGCATATACTGTTTGTGTAGGTGTATATACAGTATATATATATATATATATATATATATAAATATATATATATATATATATATATATATATATATATATATATATATATATATATATATATATATATATATATATATGAAGTGTGGGGTTACAGACCTGCCTTAGACATGCAGATGAGCATACAGTTATATTTACATATTTGTATATATATATATATATATATATATATATATATATATATATATATATATATATATATATATATCAAACAAAAAGAAGGGGGCTGAGCTGCGCCTCTGCTAATGATTGCTGGTATACAGTGTGACTCACTAGGAGTAAAACACTGTATAATAGGTATATAATCTAATGAAATATGAATAAGATAAATTAAAAATAATAGAATAAATAATATTAATAAATCAAATGCAATAAAATAAAACCTATAGCTAAGCAATAAAAGCAAGATATAAACGATCATACAACAAATGAATATCTCCACAAATGGGAAAAAAAGGAGGGGGGGTATAAAAACCAGTCCTCAGAATAGTCCAATAAGTCCAATAAATTCTGGTATAGAGGGTCTCCGGCTGCTCTCAAAGTGGACAACCACATCCACAGGGAATCTAGAAGAAAAGGGGGAAGAGAGAGCGCACACCCATAGCGTAAAATTGTAACATTTAATGAGGGAAAGGGAGAGGGGGGGATAAAAATTGCACTTACAAAGGTACAATATAAAAAAGCATTCTGTGATATATAATCACCACCATCCGGTTTAGAACTGCAGCCTCATATTCTGTGCAGTCACAGGATGACGTCCCAGTCCAAGTCCAGGGTAGTTATTCTCCTTTGCATCAGTGGGGGAGTCCTGTAGAGTAGCTATGAGCTGGGAAGCCTCTGCAACAATCGCGCGGGTCAATGGGTCCCAACGCGCGGTGATGACGTCAGTGTCATGCGTCTGACGTGATGACGCTCCCTGACGCGTTTCGTCACACAACGGGCGACTTTCTCAAAGGGAAGTCAGGAGAGGGGAAAGGTCCGGTATTATATACCCTGTCTGCTGATAGATTGACTAATTCCAAACCCCTCTCAGCTGTGGCGGTACTTGTTTCAGTGCATACAATCGCAGTGTCTGTTAATTAAGTTGGAACTATGGGGACCAGCGGAGTAATATACTAAGGATACAAAAATGCATGCTCATAATAAGGAAATTAGTAATTGGTAGTTAGAAAACAAAATAGACCGCCGCTTGCATAGATTGGTGACACATAAACCTTCAACAACATATTAACATTTCCAATAACTCAATTGCGATTGATATTGAAAATACCAATTGTCCAAACCAATATAAAATATATGTAAAAGGCTCAATATATCAATAAATGTGTGTACCTATAAAGTGGATAATCATACCAATACCCACACGAGAGCCCTACCTGTCTAAAACAAGTTAGACATAGGTGAATAAAACTGATTACATAAAAAAATGATTACATAAAAAAGATTACATAAAAAAGATTACATAAAAAACTGAAGAACAGAGGTGTAATTATTGACAGTAAGAAGCACAGCAGGAGAGCATTGTGACAATTATAAAACTTCATACTAATCTATAATGTCTATCCTAGGTCCGGCAATGAAGCAGACATCTAGGAGGGAGGTATAAGCCACGAACAAAGAAGATGACAGGAAGTGAACCACTAATGGAGTAGCTGTATCTAGTGAATAATGTGAAGTGCAGTGATAAATTGTGTTGAAATATATAGAACCTTAATAGGTAATATTGTGCTGGTCAATGGCGTGAGCTACCACTCAAAGGAACCAAATAGTGCATGATATTAGAAAAGACTAATGGGTGTGATACTATCTAAAGTGTATGATGAATATATTAAAAAGTGAAAAATAATAATTATTTGATATATATATACCTTGTATATATAAGTGAACTAATTACAATAAATGTGTATTTACCCAAAAATCTAAATCCTATAAAGTATTATGAAATGAAGTGATGAGTGATGGGGGGGGGGGAGGGGGAGGGAAAGGGGGTGTGGGATGAATCCAGAAGGGATCCAGACAGAAGATGGCAGAGTGCAGAGGCAGTGTTGGCAGGAAGAACCGTCCAAGGAGACATCAAACAAAGGTACTCACATCTAAGCATTCATTAAGTCCACCCGGACTCAAAGTACCCAACTGGTGGATCCAAAAGGTTTCCCGCTTACATAGGGTTTTAAACCGATCCCCACCAAGGGCATTTGGTGAGATGGTCTCAATTCCCATTATTGTCATGGTTTTAGGGTCTTGCTGGTGAATGACTTTGAAATGCCTAGACAGACTATGGGTACTAAGACCCTTGAGTGCATTTCTCCTATGTTCCAGGAACCTTGTTCCAAGAGTCCTAGTGGTGCGTCCAATATATTTTAGATTGCATCCACACTGAATCATGTACACCACATATGTACTTAGACAAGTAATGGAACTTTTGATAGTATGTGTGGTACCTCTTAAGGTGGAACTGACAGTATTCTGACTAAGGAGATGCTTGCAAGTAATGCATCGACTCCGTCCACAGGGATGATTTCCCATTGGGCCCTTTTGAAGCTTGGCACTGGTAGACATGGGAGAAGACCTAAGTCTAGTAGGAGCTAGAATGCTTTTAATACTCCTAGCCTTCCTATATGTGACAGTGGCTCTATCAGGCAAGGTGGGTCCTAGATGAGGATCACACTTAAGAACAGACCAGTGATCATTCAAAATCTTGTTAATGGATTTAAAAGATTTATTATAGGTGGTAATGAACCTCAAGGTTGAAGCTTCTATCCCTGAATGTACTGATGATGTATTATAACAATGACGGGTCCCTTTTTGTTGTTGTTTCTTTTTGGACTGATTCAAAAGTGTGATACGATCGGATGAGCTCACCTTGTCAAATGAATCAGAAATCAGACCAGGATCATACCCTTTTGATAAGAACTTGCTTTCAAGTACTGTGGACTGGTTCCTAAAGTCAACATCCCTTGTGCAGTTCCTACGTATTCTGTGGAACTGTCCCAAGGGAATATTGTCGAGCCATTGCTTGTGATGATTGCTGGACGCATGGACATAGCTATTGACAGACACAGACTTGAAATGTGTGGTGGTAATAATATTCAAGTCTGTGTCTATACTGAGAGCCAGATCCAGAAAAATGGTGGTTAGATTGCTAATCTCGAATGTGAATTTTAACCCCAACAGATTATCACTGAAGGAACTCAGAATGGCAGATAACACCGATTTATCCCCATCCCAAATGATGATAATATCATCTATGAAACGGCCATAGTATACGAGACCCGCCCCGAGCAAGGTGTTTTGCCATATGGTCGATTCCTCCCAATACCCCATAAAGAGGTTGGCATAGCTAGGAGCGAATCTCGTACCCATGGCCGTTCCACAGATCTGTAAATAAAAATTGTCTTCAAATAGAAAATAATTGTGTGTGAGGATAAAGTGAATACATTCTAAAATAAATGATTTGTGTTTATCCGGAAAAGACAAATCCCTGTCCAACCAAAATTTAATAGCTTCTAGCCCCCTGGCATGTTCAATACAGGTGTAAAGCGATGTAACGTCGCATGTTGCCCATAGATATGTTGGTTTCCACTTGATCTCGGAGATAGAATCGATGACATGGAGCGTGTCCCTAATATGGGACTTAAGCGTGACTACATAGGGATGGAGAAAGTAATCAACATACTGGGACAGGCTCGATGTCATCGAATCCACCCCCGATACTATGGGTCTGCCAGGGGGGTTGGACATGGATTTGTGCACTTTGGGTAAGTGATAAAAGATGGGAGTGCGAGGATGTGTGGAATATAAAAACTTAAATTCAGCTTTAGAAATGATACCATCACCCTGTGCAGTAGTAAGGAGTTCCTTCAGTAACATCTGATAGGGGACCACTGGATCGGACTCTAACAAGGTGTAGGAGACCCGGTCACCCAGGAGTCTGCACGCCTCAGCGAGATAGGCTGACAGATCCTGGATGACCGTGCCTCCCCCCTTGTCCGCCTGTCTGATAACTATTCCATGATTAGCCTTAAGCTTGTCCAGTGCGTCCAGCTCACCCTTGGATAAATTTGGATTAAATTTCTTGGGTTTTATACACAAAAGCTCGAAATCTCGCAGGACCAGATTGTAGAACGTTTCCACAAATCCCCCCTTAGATTGGTATGGGAAGAAGACTGACCTGGGTGCAAATGGTGAGTGCATAATATTACAATCCTCATCAGCGCCAACCTCCACAGACCTGGTGGGATGAATGGACCGCTCAAAATTGTCAACAAGTTCTGGTGATCCGGACAATGAATCCGATTCCATCAATAACGAGGTGAGCGCATCAATACAGACCCTCTCCTGTGTATCAAAAACAATGGTGGAATCAGTTCTTTTATTATTTGTCTCCTGAATCTTATAGTGTCTATTCAGTGTTATTTTCCTAATGTAACTATTCAGATCAATGAATAGCTGAAATAGATTTGGGCCAGTGTTAGGAGCGAAGGAAAGACCCTTCTCTAATAACGATTTGTCAGAGTCTGTCAATATGGTGGTGGATAAGTTAAATATATTACTGCTCTCTAAAGCACCAATTTCCCTTCGTCTGTTTTCCTTCTTCCTCTGGACGATTCTGCCTGCCCTAACTCCTCTGCCCCTCTTTTTCCCTGACCAGATGGTCTGTTTGGGGCCTCTCGGTCCCAAAGGGGATATTGTCTGTCTGGATCCTTCCCCTTCAATCTCCCCTCCTGTCTCGGAGCCCTGTCCAAAAAATGGGCTGACCTGTGGGTGGTGGCAGGTTCCCTCGACTTGGGCCCTCCACCAATATCAGCTGACACCCCCTCCGCACCCCGCACCTCAGTACCACCAGACCTATCCCCAGAGTCCCCAGGAAGAGGATCAACCTCCAGGGCAGTGTAGCCTCTCCCAGTGTGGTGTTGTGGGGGTCCCATGGAGGTGCCCTGTGTGGTCTGCTGTGACGTGTGACTGGAGGGGGCATGGCTGGATGTATCTCTTGATTGGTGGCGACCTCCCCTACCAGACCTAGAGCCTGACCTGTACCTGCCCCCCTTCCTGTAATTGAAATTCTGGGTCCGTTTCCAGATCCTAACTTTATCCGTGGCATAGTCCTCTTTATCACGGTTGAGTTTCATATCTTTCCTATCTATGACCTCTTTTTCAAAGGTGATAACTCTCCTGCTAGTTTTCTCATCATATTCTTTAAATTCCTCTGTGTCACAGTGCGGTTTGAGCAAAGATTGGATTTTCTCTATCTCCAACTCTAGCTCTTTAACTTTGGTGTCCCTAAATTCTATTAGGAGTTTCATTAATGAAAATGAACATCTATCTAGTGTCTCATTCCAATCTCTTGTAAAGTCTGGGTTAGTCTCAAATGTAGGGGATTTAGTCACCCTTAAACCTCTGGGAATTATCTTGCGGTCTATATAATCTTGTAGGGAACAAGCGTCCCACCAGTGCCTCATTTCTTCTTTCATTAGCGTTTCTAATGTAAAGAAGTTCCCCTTAATATCTATTTTGTCTTCATTATCCATATCAATCTCTATATTTGCTAGGGGAATTAATCCACTTCTTCTGGAGTACCTCTCTTTCGCTGATTGCATCATAGTGACAATGTGTATGAACCAGAGGCAGCAGCTCAAGGGTTAATGATAAAACAAACAAAAAGAAGGGGGCTGAGCTGCGCCTCTGCTAATGATTGCTGGTATACAGTGTGACTCACTAGGAGTAAAACACTGTATAATAGGTATATAATCTAATGAAATATGAATAAGATAAATTAAAAATAATAGAATAAATAATATTAATAAATCAAATGCAATAAAATAAAACCTATAGCTAAGCAATAAAAGCAAGATATAAACGATCATACAACAAATGAATATCTCCACAAATGGGAAAAAAAGGAGGGGGGGTATAAAAACCAGTCCTCAGAATAGTCCAATAAGTCCAATAAATTCTGGTATAGAGGGTCTCCGGCTGCTCTCAAAGTGGACAACCACATCCACAGGGAATCTAGAAGAAAAGGGGGAAGAGAGAGCGCACACCCATAGCGTAAAATTGTAACATTTAATGAGGGAAAGGGAGAGGGGGGGATAAAAATTGCACTTACAAAGGTACAATATAAAAAAGCATTCTGTGATATATAATCACCACCATCCGGTTTAGAACTGCAGCCTCATATTCTGTGCAGTCCCAGGATGACGTCCCAGTCCAAGTCCAGGGTAGTTATTCTCCTTTGCATCAGTGGGGGAGTCCTGTAGAGTAGCTATGAGCTGGGAAGCCTCTGCAACAATCGCGCGGGTCAATGGGTCCCAACGCGCGGTGATGACGTCAGTGTCATGCGTCTGACGTGATGACGCTCCCTGACGCGTTTCGTCACACAACGGGCGACTTTCTCAAAGGGAAGTCAGGAGAGGGGAAAGGTCCGGTATTATATACCCTGTCTGCTGATAGATTGACTAATTCCAAACCCCTCTCAGCTGTGGCGGTACTTGTTTCAGTGCATACAATCGCAGTGTCTGTTAATTAAGTTGGAACTATGGGGACCAGCGGAGTAATATACTAAGGATACAAAAATGCATGCTCATAATAAGGAAATTAGTAATTGGTAGTTAGAAAACAAAATAGACCGCCGCTTGCATAGATTGGTGACACATAAACCTTCAACAACATATTAACATTTCCAATAACTCAATTGCGATTGATATTGAAAATACCAATTGTCCAAACCAATATAAAATATATGTAAAAGGCTCAATATATCAATAAATGTGTGTACCTATAAAGTGGATAATCATACCAATACCCACACGAGGGCCCTACCTGTCTAAAACAAGTTAGACATAGGTGAATAAAACTGATTACATAAAAAAATGATTACATAAAAAAGATTACATAAAAAACTGAAGAACAGAGGTGTAATTATTGACAGTAAGAAGCACAGCAGGAGAGCATTGTGACAATTATAAAACTTCATACTAATCTATAATGTCTATCCTAGGTCCGGCAATGAAGCAGACATCTAGGAGGGAGGTATAAGCCACGAACAAAGAAGATGACAGGAAGTGAACCACTAATGGAGTAGCTGTATCTAGTGAACAATGTGAAGTGCAGTGATAAATTGTTGTTAGAGTCCGATCCAGTGGTCCCCTATCAGTTGTTACTGAAGGAACTCCTTACTACTGCACAGGGTGATGGTATCATTTCTAAAGCTGAATTTAAGTTTTTATATTCCACACATCCTCGCACTCCCATCTTTTATCACTTACCCAAAGTGCACAAATCCATGTCCAACCCCCCTGGCAGACCCATAGTATCGGGGGTGGATTCGATGACATCGAGCCTGTCCCAGTATGTTGATTACTTTCTCCATCCCTATGTAGTCACGCTTAAGTCCCATATTAGGGACACGCTCCATGTCATCGATTCTATCTCCGAGATCAAGTGGAAACCAACATATCTATGGGCAACATGCGACGTTACATCGCTTTACACCTGTATTGAACATGCCAGGGGGCTAGAAGCTATTAAATTTTGGTTGGACAGGGATTTGTCTTTTCCGGATAAACACAAATCATTTATTTTAGAATGTATTCACTTTATCCTCACACACAATTATTTTCTATTTGAAGACAATTTTTATTTACAGATCTGTGGAACGGCCATGGGTACGAGATTCGCTCCTAGCTATGCCAACCTCTTTATGGGGTATTGGGAGGAATCGACCATATGGCAAAACACCTTGCTCGGGGCGGGTCTCGTATACTATGGCCGTTTCATAGATGATATTATCATCATTTGGGATGGGGATAAATCGGTGTTATCTGCCATTCTGAGTTCCTTCAGTGATAATCTGTTGGGGTTAAAATTCACATTCGAGATTAGCAATCTAACCACCATTTTTCTGGATCTGGCTCTCAGTATAGACACAGACTTGAATATTATTACCACCACACATTTCAAGTCTGTGTCTGTCAATAGCTATGTCCATGCGTCCAGCAATCATCACAAGCAATGGCTCGACAATATTCCCTTGGGACAGTTCCACAGAATACGTAGGAACTGCACAAGGGATGTTGACTTTAGGAACCAGTCCACAGTACTTGAAAGCAAGTTCTTATCAAAAGGGTATGATCCTGGTCTGATTTCTGATTCATTTGACAAGGTGAGCTCATCCGATCGTATCACACTTTTGAATCAGTCCAAAAAGAAACAACAACAAAAAGGGACCCGTCATTGTTATAATACATCATCAGTACATTCAGGGATAGAAGCTTCAACCTTGAGGTTCATTACCACCTATAATAAATCTTTTAAATCCATTAACAAGATTTTGAATGATCACTGGTCTGTTCTTAAGTGTGATCCTCATCTAGGACCCACCTTGCCTGATAGAGCCACTGTCACATATAGGAAGGCTAGGAGTATTAAAAGCATTCTAGCTCCTACTAGACTTAGGTCTTCTCCCATGTCTACCAGTGCCAAGCTTCAAAAGGGCCCAATGGGAAATCATCCCTGTGGACGGAGTCGATGCATTACTTGCAAGCATCTCCTTAGTCAGAATACTGTCAGTTCCACCTTAAGAGGTACCACACATACTATCAAAAGTTCCATTACTTGTCTAAGTACATATGTGGTGTACATGATTCAGTGTGGATGCAATCTAAAATATATTGGACGCACCACTAGGACTCTTGGAACAAGGTTCCTGGAACATAGGAGAAATGCACTCAAGGGTCTTAGTACCCATAGTCTGTCTAGGCATTTCAAAGTCATTCACCAGCAAGACCCTAAAACCATGACAATAATGGGAATTGAGACCATCTCACCAAATGCCCTTGGTGGGGATCGGTTTAAAACCCTATGTAAGCGGGAAACCTTTTGGATCCACCAGTTGGGTACTTTGAGTCCGGGTGGACTTAATGAATGCTTAGATGTGAGTACCTTTGTTTGATGTCTCCTTGGACGGTTCTTCCTGCCAACACTGCCTCTGCACTCTGCCATCTTCTGTCTGGATCCCTTCTGGATTCATCCCACACCCCCTTTCCCTCCCCCTCCCCCCCCCCCCATCACTCATCACTTCATTTCATAATACTTTATAGGATTTAGATTTTTGGGTAAATACACATTTATTGTAATTAGTTCACTTATATATACAAGGTATATATATATCAAATAATTATTATTTTTCACTTTTTAATATATTCATCATACACTTTAGATAGTATCACACCCATTAGTCTTTTCTAATATCATGCACTATTTGGTTCCTTTGAGTGGTAGCTCACGCCATTGACCAGCACAATATTACCTATTAAGGTTCTATATATTTCAACACAATTTATCACTGCACTTCACATTGTTCACTAGATACAGCTACTCCATTAGTGGTTCACTTCCTGTCATCTTCTTTGTTCGTGGCTTATACCTCCCTCCTAGATGTCTGCTTCATTGCCGGACCTAGGATAGACATTATAGATTAGTATGAAGTTTTATAATTGTCACAATGCTCTCCTGCTGTGCTTCTTACTGTCAATAATTACACCTCTGTTCTTCAGTTTTTTATGTAATCTTTTTTATGTAATCATTTTTTTATGTAATCAGTTTTATTCACCTATGTCTAACTTGTTTTAGACAGGTAGGGCTCTCGTGTGGGTATTGGTATGATTATCCACTTTATAGGTACACACATTTATTGATATATTGAGCCTTTTACATATATCTTATATTGGTTTGGACAATTGGTATTTTCAATATCAATCGCAATTGAGTTATTGGAAATGTTAATATGTTGTTGAAGGTTTATGTGTCACCAATCTATGCAAGCGGCGGTCTATTTTGTTTTCTAACTACCAATTACTAATTTCCTTATTATGAGCATGCATTTTTGTATCCTTAGTATATTACTCCGCTGGTCCCCATAGTTCCAACTTAATTAACAGACACTGCGATTGTATGCACTGAAACAAGTACCGCCACAGCTGAGAGGGGTTTGGAATTAGTCAATCTATCAGCAGACAGGGTATATAATACCGGACCTTTCCCCTCTCCTGACTTCCCTTTGAGAAAGTCGCCCGTTGTGTGACGAAACGCGTCAGGGAGCGTCATCACGTCAGACGCATGACACTGACGTCATCACCGCGCGTTGGGACCCATTGACCCGCGCGATTGTTGCAGAGGCTTCCCAGCTCATAGCTACTCTACAGGACTCCCCCACTGATGCAAAGGAGAATAACTACCCTGGACTTGGACTGGGACGTCATCCTGGGACTGCACAGAATATGAGGCTGCAGTTCTAAACCGGATGGTGGTGATTATATATCACAGAATGCTTTTTTATATTGTACCTTTGTAAGTGCAATTTTTATCCCCCCCTCTCCCTTTCCCTCATTAAATGTTACAATTTTACGCTATGGGTGTGCGCTCTCTCTTCCCCCTTTTCATATATATATATATATATATATATATATATATATATATATATATATATATATATATATATATACACAGTGGTCGACAAATCACCAAAAAATATACTTACCACACAAAAAAATCTACTCGCCACCTAGTACCACACGTGTGCTGCTTGGGCCAATAGGAGCTCGTCACGATGTTAAATCCACTCGCCCAGGACGTGCAAATGTATAGGTTTGTCGAAAACTGTATATATATATATATATATATATATATATATATATATATATAAAAATGTTGTTTTATTATTTTTCTAATTTCCCATGTATTTTATTTTCTCTTCCTTGTTTTATATTCCCAATGTGACATTTTTAAGTTGTTATCTAGACTGAACATATATAGTTGTAACTTACTTAAAACATCTTTACAATATTCTACATAACAGAGGATTGGATTGTTAAGCTCATTGGTTAATTGGTTAAATGGTTATAAAAATCATTTACAAATAATAGATTGTAAGCTCCACGGGGCAGGGACCTGTGTCTGTGTAGCCCTGATTCCTAGGGAACGCAGGCCACCACCATATGCTGTATTACCTGTAGGCTCACAGGGTCTGAGTCTCTGCCACGGAGAGCCTGGAGTACACACAATATATAGAACTTGGTGCAGCGCCTCCACCTGCGACAGCTTCCGCCCGAGGGGAAGTGTGTCTTCGCAGGACTTATATACAATACACCCACACACAGCAATATCTCTTAACCAATTAACTTTACTTGCATATACCATAGGGATTATACTAACAGGTGTCCCTCCCTAGAGGAGACACTATACTCGGTGTCTCGTGAACGCTCGCCCTCCCATCTCCCTTCACCGGGTGATACCACCCCGTGTCCAGTTCCCCTTGGGAATAATTCCCCCCACCCTCAAGTGAGTCAATGAATGTGTACGAGTGTGACTGCACAGCCACTGTGTCCCAAATGAAGGATGGCACCGTTGGTGCACTTAGAATTACCTGCCGGGCACTCCAGTACCCGGTGTGGCTACAATCTTCACAAAGGATCAGCGAGGTGTAGATGACGTCACCCGTCGGTGTCTAGGGCGATCCCACCCAGACACGCTGCAGCACAATAGCGGGGTCTGCACCCAGACCTCACGCCAACTAGAACTGTCCCAGCGCTAGTAAGGTGGCAATAAGGGAACCGGAACCTGACTATGGCCAGTCCCTAGCTCTGCTTGTCTCTATGGGGACTCAGGGCCTAACTGGGCCTGGGGCATGCGGCCTACGTAGGGGGCGGCCCACCTCCCCACACCGAAGCTCCGTCTCCTCTCCTCTCCAACCACCTGTCACAACTCGTGCGCGCAACCACTTAATTTTCCTCCTGGTCTCGCACCTCATTGGCCCAGGCGCATCACAGGGACCCGCGGGGGATGCTTGGACTCGTCGTGCGCTACCTCCTTCGCGGGCTTTCTTACCCTCGCTCTGCGCATGTGCAACCTCTGCTAGGCTAAGTCGGTGCTGCCGCCAACCACAACATGGCGGCTCCCTTGCGCGGAACCTCCATTATCGGAGTGTTCCCTACTGCAACATTCCCAACCATACAACAAATGGGTGGAAATGGGGTCCCGGCTACATCGCCCCCCTGCGGATTCCAACGTCCCCGCTTGGACGATACCTTTGAACTGGTACAACTCGATATAATGAAAAATTGCATAGCATAAGACACATCCCTCGCTAGATCAGATTGTACATTTCGCTGAACATCACAATTACTGATTGTACGCGGCTGCGGGCCCACTGCTGAGCTTCATAGTGGGGTGCCCAAAACTGATCATAGGCCATCTTCATGGGAGGTTGCCCGTTCCTTTTGCTTCGCCTTAACAACTGTTCGGTCATCCCCTTGGGGGAGTGACTATTTTGGTCTTGATCCTCGAGCTCTTCCCTTGAGGGGGTTACAGTCTCTAAAGTATCCTGACTTGGTGCAAAACATGAGCTCAGTGGGTCCAGCGACGAATTTTCCAGAGCCACTCCCTGGGGCGAGTGCTCCCATAGCCCTTTACCCAAAGCTCCGCCGGGAGGTGCTCTCTGTTGAGGGCCCCTTTGAGAGGTTCCCTCTTGTGGATCTTCCAGAACATCGGAGTTCCCTGACTCTTCTTCTTCCGTGGATATCTCCCCATTGAGCGAGGATGACGGCTATTCCACATCCCCCTCCTCTACTCGGGGAATAGGAAGTAAATGATTTCGATGCCAGGTCTTCACCCGGCCCTCCGAGTCTTTAATGCGTTAGACTGGAAGGCGAGGCATTTGAGAGGCTACCTCGTACACTCCCTCCCGCCATCGGTCAGCCAACTTATGTTTCCCTGGTACTCCCAGGTTACGGAGAAGCACTGCATCGCCAGGTTTAATGTCTTTGTGTTTAACTTTATGATCATACCGCCTTGTATTCCCGGCATTCAGTTTTTCGGTGGACTTCTTGGCTTGTAGGTAGGCCCATTGTAGATTCTCTTGTAATCGCTGCACATAGCGGAAATGTGTAGTATTATGCACTCCATCGGTGGAGACTCTCAAACGTATGTCCACAGGCAGTCTAGCTTCTCGGCCGAACATGAGAAAGTAGGGTGAGAACCCGGTGGAGTCGTGTCGCATGCAATTGTAAGCATGCACTAATGTTTCCACATGCCGACTCCATTCAATCTTTTCCACCCCCGTTAACATGTCTAACATGTCAAGTAAGGTACGATTGAATCATTCTGGCAGTGCATCCCCTTTGGGGTGGTATGGAGTAGTGCAGGACTTATTGATATGCAAGAGTTTCAGTAGTTCTTTGATTAACTTGCTTTTGAAGTCTCTTCCTTGATCTGAGTGGAGGCGTTGAGGAAGCCCATAATGCATGAAGTACTTCTCCCAGAGCACCTTGGCCACCGTAATGGCTTTTTTATCTTTGGTCGGAAAGGCCTGGGCGTAGCGGGTATAATGATCCGTGATGACCAACACATTCCCTATGCCACGGCTATCAGGTTCGATACACAAGAAGTCCATACATACTAAGTCCATGGGTCCCATACTTTTTAAGTGGCCCATTGGGGCGGCCCTGGTAGGTAAAGTCTTCCTCTGACTACACCGCACACACCGTCGGCAGTGGTGCTCTACTGCTTCTCTCATTTTTGGCCAGAAAAACCTATCTCTCACTAGTCCAAAAGTCTTGTCTACCCCCAAATGTCTGTGTTCATCGTGTAGAGCCTTCAGTACCAAGTACTGTAGTCTTTTTGGCAATACTAATTGTCATCGGTTCGGGTGATTATAATACTCCACTCGGTATAGCAAATTGTCTCGTATTTCAAATTTTTCAGCTTCTCGCATTAATAGTCCTCCTACATCCCCCGGGGTCTGTCGGAGAAGGGCCGGGCGGTTTTGTCGGATGGCATAACGAATGGCCCCTGCGACCGGGTCTTGTTCTTGGTATCGTACCATGTCTTTCCAGGCTATGATTTTGTCCGGAGTAACATGCATACCACTGGGGTCTCGATAGGCTTCTGGGATAGCGTTTCCGTACACCCTAGAGAGTCAGCCACTCGTAATTCAGAGAATGCCACTTGGTCATTGACTATGGCAGCTGTACAACATAGGGCCCTTATTCCAGGTCCCGGAATTTCTTCCCACTGATCTTCATCGGGGGTAGTGGCCAGCCCTGGTTGCCTAGACAGGGTGTCCGCTCCTATATTCAGGGGGCCTGGCTTGTATTTCAAGGTGAAAGTGTAATTGAATAGAGCGGCCAACCAGCGATGTCCGGCCGCGTCGAGTTTGGCGGAGGTTATGATGTAGGTGAGGGGATTATTGTCGGTCCGTACCTCGAACGACACACCGTACAAGTAATCACGAAGTTTATCCACAATGGCCCACTTGAGGGCCAAGAACTCGAGTTTGTGCACGGGGTAGTTCTGCTCACTGACATTATGACTGTGGCTGATATAGGCTACAGGTCGCAATCCCTCGGGATATTTTTGATGTAGTATGGCTCCTAGGCCATTGAGGCTAGCATCCACATGTAATATATATGGTTGTTCCGGTTTGGCATAGGCCAGCACAGGGGCCACGGTCAGAATCTGTTTCAGATCCGTAAAGGCTTGTTCACACTCGGGTCTCCATTTGTCTCCGAAGGACTGTCAGGCCAGTGTGACCTTCCGGCCTGTGTCCTTCAGATATATTTTGAGGAGGCCGTTTTCGGGTACTTAGGTGTATCTTTGGGTTCGGGGCACACCAAGGCGTCCACCTTAATGGGGTGAGACTTCCCCGTGTTGAGATGTTGTATCTCCAGATCCACGGTCACCAGCCCGTCGATGGGGTAGTCATCATTGCTTTAACATCGCACTTTGATATGCCCTGCCGCTCTCAGAGGTCGCTTCTGGAGATGTCGATCATAGAATCCCCGATATATGATGGTGACTTGCGACCTCATGTCCAGTAGTGCAGAGTAGTAAATCCCATCCACTAACACCCGGACCAGCGCTACTGATCCTACGCGGTTACCTTCCTCTTCGGGGTCCTCGCTGCTTTGGGTGGATACCGGAGTTTCTGGGCCGACCGCATACTCCCCGCAGACCATGGTCTGGGGCGTGAACTTTTGAGATATGAGATATGTCCTTTCTTCCCACATTTGTAGCAGGACATATCCCGGGGCGGGTTACGGCGGTCATACGGAGGCGAGGTTCGTCCAGCGTATTTCGGCCTTTCGGGACCTGGTTTGTCCGGTGGTTCCTCCTTCTTTTCAGTACTTCCTTTTTGCTTGGAGCTGCTGACTGCTTTAGCCTTCTGGGGGGAGTGAAGCATAAGATGCGTCTCGTGCTCTTTGACTTGCTGCAAGAGTTTGATAAACGAGGGAGGGGGTCCTTGAGTTAGGTTGTCACGAATCATGTTTGCTATAGGGTGAGTAGGACTGGACCCTCGTAGGTATTGTTTGCAGAGGTATTCGTCCATCTGGGAGGTGGCCATATATTTATGATGCAGCAGGGGCCCAAGGGAGATTTGCACTCAGTGTATATATGCAGACAGGTCTTCACCATCCTTTTGATTGATGGCATAGTATTTGGCCCACAAGGCCCAATCATCCTCGGTCACACTATAGGCCTCAACTAAGAACTCAATCATCATATGAGCGGTTAGGTCGGGGCACTGCTCTCGATGAATGCTGATCAAGGTGGACGCCGGGGGTCGTAAACACTCCATGAGTCGTTGCCGTTTCACCACGTCGGTGCAAGACCATTCCTCCATTACTCCCCTAGTGTGCTCCTTCCACGGGTCTATCCCGTCCTCTCCCATGGGCACAGGTAGTGTTTCCGAGAAGGCCTTTAATTTACGGTAGCTTTGTGAATGCGTGGCTAAGGTAAGTGCTTCTACTATCGGCGGTAAGCTGGCAGGGGCGGTTAACTGTTCTATCTGGTCATTTAGTTCCTGCAGCATATCACTACGCACCCCCACTTCGGCGGATGCGCTAGACCCGGGATAGCTAGATTCTGATCGACAGCTAGCCGCCTCGCTCGTGGGGTAGTGAGCAAAGGGAAGTGTAGGGTCGTCGTCATCTAGAACCCCCACAGGAGGGTCCCGAAGTGGATAGACAAATGGGCTGCCGCCAGGTGGAGCATCAGGCAGTGGCAGATATGGAGGGACTGCAGGTTCTAGTACGACTAGGTCTCGCTGGCAATCCCCTAGCAAGGTGTTCCATTTAGCATCTTGGTCTATGAGCACATCTACTAGGCGGGCTTTGGCAAAACCGGGAAGTTGTCGTAGGGCCATTTGTAAAGTCTCTAAATGTAAGGCCATGGGTACTCGTGTCACAACTGCGGCGCGGCGGGCAGGCGTGTGCATTTGCCGCACCCAGTAACGTATTTCCTGACGGGAAGGAAGGGCCATTGTGGCGGTAATTTTGTCTCAAGGGTCACCCCAGGTCTAAGATCTGAGCAGTGCCTCCAAATGTAGCCCTGCTTCCTAGCGTACGCAGGCCACCACCATATGCTGTATTACCTGTAGGCTCACAGGGTCTGAGTCTCTGCCACGGAGAGCCTGGGGTACACACAATATATAGAACTTGGTGCAGCGCCTCCCCCTGCGACAGCTTCCGCCCGAGGGGAAGTGGGTCTTCGCAGGACTTATATACAACACACCCACACACAGCAATATCCTTTAATCAATTAACTTTACTTGCATATACCATAGGGATTATACCAACAGGTGTCCCTCCCTAGAGGAGACACTATACTCGGCGTCTCGTGAACGCTCGCCCTCCCTTCTCCCTTCACCGGGTGATCCCACCCCGTGTCCAGTTCACCTTGGGAATAGTTCCCCCCACCCTCAAGTGAGTCAATGAATGTGTACGAGTATGACTGCGCAGCCACTGTGTCTCGAATGAAGGATGGTACCGTTGGTGCACTTTAGAATTACCTGCCGGGCACTCCAGTACCCGGTGCGGCTACAATCTTCACAAAGGATCAGCGAGGTGTAGATGACGTCACCCGTCGGTGTCAAGGGCGATTCAACCCAGACACGCTGCAGCACAATAGCGGGGTCTGCGCCCAGACCTTCCGCCAACTAGAACTGTCCCAGGTGGCAATAAGGGAACCGGAACCTGACTATGGCCAGTCCCTAGCTCTGCTTGTCTCTACGGGGACTCAGGGCCTAACTGGGCCTGGGGCATGCGGCCTACGCTAGGGGCGGTCCGCCTCCCCACACCGAAGCTCCGTCTCCTCTCCAACCAACTCTCACAACTCGTGCGTGCAACCACTTCCTTTTCCTCCTGGTCTCGCACCTCATTGGCCCAGGCGCATCACGGGGACCCGCGGGGGCTGCTGAGACTCGTCGTGCGCTACCTCCTTCGCGGGCTTTCGTACCCTCGCTCTGCGCATGCGCAACCTCTGCTAGGCTAAGTCGGTGCGGCCGCCAACCACAACATGGCGGCTCCCTTGCACGGAACCTCCATTATCGGAGTGTTCCCTACTGCAACATTCCCAACCATACAACGAACGGGTGGAAAAGGGGTCCCGGCTACATCTGCAAAATTTATCTGTAAAGCGCTACGTAAAACTAGCAGCACTATACAAGAACATGCTACTATTATAAATTGTTCGTTTTAAGTCCTGATTCTGTAGAAATAAAGGGGGGGGATATATTGTGGATATATTTTGGATACAATTTTAAAGATATTTACACTGTATTTGTGCAGAAGAACAGAAATGAATAACTACATTTCTTGGCACAATTTTTATTTATTTTTAAAATGAAAGTGTAGATTTTTAAATAAATAAATAAAATATAACATTATAGAGTAATGTTACTCCATATTATTTATTCCCTTGCACCATCCCACCAAGCTATTTAAATTGACTCTTTAAAGCAGCAGTCAAAGACCATAAGTTTTTTCTTTCAATATTAGAAGTTGGTTTTCTTGAAGTACTTAGACCACATTGTTAAATTACTTGTTGGCATCCAATATGGCTGCTCAGGCAATCAGCCATTACATCATTGATATGCTGTGAATTTATATCTAGGGTTGTCTTGGTGAACCAATGTGTGAAATCTTAAACCAGGTAAACTATTTGTTTAGTTGCAGGTTAAATGCAACTATAAAATTATTTAATTTGGAGTAGTCCCTTGCCTTTTCAGGTGTATTGAAGAACACTCAGATTTATCTATCACCCGCAGTTCATCTCAGTAAAGAAGGGAAAATTAATATCTTTGTTGAAAGATCTCCTTACAATTTTTGTTGCTACATGTACTGAAAAATTATAAGTTTTATATTCAGTGTTTTTCTTCAAAGGAGTGTTATAGATGCGAGCAGAGGTATTTAATGGAGACCGATTAGGATGAAATTAAATCCTGGATTTATTGCGCCGGTTCCTTTAACAAGGCAAAACATACAAAAATAAACAAAATAAAGGCCTACTCAACTTTGGAGAAATAACTAAACCTTTACTCCAGCCCTATTTAACTGGGTGGGTAGCTAGGCTGATTACCACTACAAACAAACATACATACATACATACATATATACATACATACATATATATAAAGCAGAAAATAGCCGTGTTAGTCCAGTTGCGATAGTGCAGAATAAATGAGTTCTTCAGTATTCGGTGATACCTTTTTTATTGGACTAACAATTTATGTCATAAGACAAGCTTTCGAGAGTTATCCTCTCTTCTTCAGGTCAGCAATACTTACTGTATATACAAAGGAATCTATGGCTAAAACAGTGTGGAGAGAGGAAAAAAACAAAAAAACAACAGATATTTACTGTAGATAAGCATACAGCTATATTTGCATATATATATATATATATATATATATATATATATATATATATATATATATATAGCAACTGTAAATATTACTGTATGTTCATTTGCATGTCTTAGACAGGTCTGCAACCCTGTCTTTCCCCATTGTCACCCAGCATACAGCGCTTCCACTGCAGCAAGGGATTCTGGGAAATGACATGCAAATGAGCACTCAGTGCCACCTTTTGTCTCAAGCTCGTATTACACAAGCCAATCCTCAAGCCAATGCATGCTGTTTTAAACACAGCTTTTAAACAGAGGCTGGGATGAGATGCAAAGCCATTAGACCTACTCACATACATGTTTCAACCTTGATTGGTATCATCAGTGTGAGGCTGGTCTCAATGGCAAGCAGGTTTGAGACTAGACTAGGTAATCACCACTGTCATTAAGGTTATGGTGGGTAAAAAAAGTGACAAAAACCCTCCACAGTAAAGCATAAAGCAATTGTAAATATTACTGTATGTTCATTTGCATGTCTTAGACAGGTCTGCAACCCTGTCTTTCCCCATTGTCACCCAGCATACAGCGCTTCCACTGCAGCAAGGGATTCTGGGAAATGACAAGCTAATTACAAGCTTGTCACGGTAGCTTGTGACAAGTTGTAATTTACACCAAAACTATATATAAATATATATATATACCTGGGTTTGAACTGGGACGAGACTTAAGATATAATAAAGTGATTTTATTCCTTGATAAAGGTGAACACAGCAAATATGTACAAATAACAGGCAAAATATAGACACTTACTTAAAGATTAGGACAGAAGGCCATCAGGATACAGACTGCCACTTACCCCATATTTCAGTTGACATCACAGCAAAACAGGCAGGATACATGCATGCATGAAGATCATTTGCATGAAGAACAATGAAGAACTTTGCATGAACAACATGGATAAAAGGGTGGCTCTGACTTATATATCATTTTAACCCTTGTCAGAGCCACCCTTTTATCCATGTTGTTCATGCAAATGTTCTTCATGCAAATGTCTTCATGCATGTGTCCTGCATGTGTCCTGCATGTATTGCTGTGACGATAGCTTCCACAGGCTTATTAATATTACACAAAAATAATTGGGTTTAAACTGAACGAGGCTTAAGATATAATAAATTGTATTTATTCCTTAGAATAAAGGTGAACACAACAGATAATACAGTAACAAACAAGAAGTACACTTACTTAGGGGTTGGGGAATGAGAAGTTAGATGTAGCATTTCTCTCAGCAATCAGGAAATCATTCAGGTGATATCAGGTAACTATATATATATATATATATATATATATATATATATATATATATATATATATATAGTTACCTGATATCACCTGAATGATATATGATATGATATGATATATAATGATATATATATATATTTAAATTTAAAACGGAAATAGCTGTGTTAGTCCAGTTAGTCCAGCTTGCCTCTCCTATATATAGTGCAGAATAAATGAGTTCTTCAGTATTAGGTGATAACTTTTTTATTTGGACTAACAATTTATGTCATAGGACAAGCTTTTGAGAGTACTCCTGAGGAAGAGAGGAGAACTCTCGAAAGCTTGTCCTATGACAAATTGTTAATCCAAATAAAAAAGATATCACCTAATACTGAAGAACTAATTTATTCTGCACTATATATATAGGAGAGGCAAGCTAAATTAGACTTATTTACATTAGAAAAGAGGCATCTAAGAGGGGATATGATAACTATATTCAAATATATTCGGGGACAATACAAGGAGCTTTCAAAAGAACTATTCATCCCACGGGCAGTACAAAGGATTCGGGCCATCCCTTAAGGTTGGAGGAAAAGAGATTTCACCAGCAACAAAGGGAAGTGTATCTTTACAGTAAGGGCATTTAAAATGTGGAATTCATTACCCATGGAGACTGTGATGGCAGATACAATAGATTTGTTCAACAAAAGGTTGGACATCTTTTTAGAAAGGAAAGGTATACAGGGATATACCAAATAAGTAGGATGTTGATCCAAGGATTAATCCGATTACAATTCTTGGAGTCAGGAAGGAATTTATTTTCCCCTTATGAGAAATCATTGGATGATATCACATTGGGGTTTTTTGTTTGCTTTCCTCTGATCAATAAGTAAGTATAGATATAGGATAAATTATCTGATGCCTAAATTTAGCATAGGTTGAACTTGATGGACGTACGTCTTTTTTCAACCTCATCTACTATGTAACTATGTAACTATGTAACTATGTCCCTGTTATATACCTCCCCTGTTTGTGGGAAGCTCGGGCTTACCACGGCCGAAGCCTATCCTTCCACTCTCACTCGAGATATCTCTGCGGCTTGAATGAGAGTGGATGGAGTATAAGAACCATCAGTCCCGCTGGGATTGGAGCCCCTCTCCAGGTCAGTAATATCTCCTCAAGAAGGTGCTTGGGCTCAGCACTTTTCAGTCGTTCGAGGAGGACTTTTTCCAAGCACAGTCTTTCTTCTGACCGCTTGGTCATGAGTTTTCCCTCGCGTCGGACAATCTTTTCTTCCCTGTGTTTAGGGTGACCACCTGCATCAAATTCCGTATACATACTCACTTGTGGTTCCAGGTGAACAGAGTTTTTATCCCTTTTGATTGACCCCCATTGGTTTCTTTTTATTGTAGTCAACTAATGTGGTAGCTGTGAGGTGTGCTCACTGAAACAGTTCTGCCTTGTTCTAGCCAAAGACTCAATCTTTCTCATTGCTATTTTCCTTGTGAGGAATCTGGTTTGGGCCATGGCACCACAATAGTATGACTGTATTGGTATTGTGTTTCTCAGTCGTAATTCGGTTCTTCTTCCCTAAATTGTGTGGTAAGCCAATTGTAGTACAGAGATGGCATTGCAGGTGTGCTTATAGCAATGCACAGCTTGCTTGGTTGTGACGTAGGACCTATGTCTGGATTGAATCCCACCAGCAGCTTCCTTATTTTTTCTGTAGTATCTTTGCTGCAGACACTTCCTAACATTTGACTGGAGTAAGATTACACATTGATTCAAATGTTCATAATTCTTTATTTGATGTTGCATTCTCCATATGGATTGGAGAAGGCTGGCTGCTTTATTCTGGCTATTTAACCACTGAGTTTTCATTCCTCTGTAGCCAGCCTGTAGGGTGACCGCTGCAGAGCGTTTGCACAGATACATTTCTCTTTCCAACCTTGCTTGGACAAGAGCTTTGTTGTACTTCTGAATTACTATGCTGCTTTTCTCCCTTTTTAAGAAGTTTAGCTCATCAGCGAGAGAATCTTGTTTCTGGAGCTTGCTCTGAGTGCGCATCAACACATTCTTCATTATATTTTGGAGCTCTGTGGATTTCTTAGCTTGGACTGCAGCTGCTTGCCTCAGTTTCTGGTCCTTCTTGTGCTCTCTTTTGTACCGAGTCACCTGGCCTCTAAGCTTGACCTCTAGTGATGCTCTGGTGATGCTCAGGGTAGCCTTCAGTTTCTCATGCTGCTCTGTGGGGACACACTGGGTAATCAGACGTTCCTGCAGCACTTGTACTTCTTTAGCAGCCTGCAGATTTTCTTCCTGCAGAGATAGCTGCTTCTCTTTGGCAATCTGTAGGTGTGTACGCAGACCTTGCAGTTGGTTCTTGTCAGGAATCCACTCCTGGCTTTTCCCGTAGCCTTGCAGGGTGCTGTTGTTCTCACTAATTCCCTCTTTGCAATCAACAGAAGCTGTGTGGGCTATCACTGCAACCTAGCCTTAAACTCAGTCATTGGAGCAGTGCCCTCAAATCCTCCTCCGGGGATTGGCCCGCTGGCCTTTATATACTGCATTCCCCACAATGCTTCTCTGCCGAGCATAATCCTTCTTGGATTTTATCCGTGTTCTGCCACAAGCCCCTGGCTTGTTATCTCTAAGTACTAATCTCTGTATATTGTGTTTCAGAGTTAGTTCCTGTTTTCCCTCGTGTCTTCGCTGTTGATGTGGTCCAGCTCATTACTTTAGTTCCTGTGTTCCAGTATTCTTCAGCAGCTACTATGCTGTAGCCTGTGTCCTAGCACCCCGGAGACCTGCTGTGTGCTATCTCCCTGGAGGCCGCAACCTGCTGCTTCTATCTTTAGCAGAGGTTGCTGTTTGGACCCGTGGCCTGCTGCTCTTTCTCCCTTCGCAGAAGCCAGTTTGAACTCCTGCACTGAAGCATTGGATTTCCAGTGCTGCTTGGCGGTGTGCCCTCTCCTGTCAGCCTTCTCTCTGCTGAACTCTGGTCATTGAGACCGGTACCATGGGCCGTGGACGCCACTCGCACGGACCCCGTTCCCACCCCGCAGCTACTATGCTGAAGCAGGAGGACCTTCTTGATTTCCTGTTGCCGACTCCCTGCTTGGACTAGGACTACATCTCCTATCCCGACTCTGGCTCGTCCAACGACTACGCTGTTCTCGCCAGTCCTGAACCCGGCCTGTTTGACTATGAACTTTGCACTCCGGACCAGTCTACGTGGTCTAAGGTCAGCGATTTCATAACCCAGCCTCAGCCACGCGGTCCGGCTCCGGTTTGTGGCGAGCACAACCGTAACGGTATGCTCGGCCCCACAAAACCGGACCATACTGTGGCGGGGGTTGGTAAATGTGTAACTGTACCTGTGTCCCAGGCTGCGGACCATCCCTGTTTGAAAAACAGTATCTGTTTGAAAGACTGCCTCCGCCTAATCTTGCTGGTATGTATGAAGGGCTTACCCCTGCAGAAAGGCTGACTCGTAAAGAAATACTTACAAGGTCAGGAATGAAGAGAGGTAAAGAAGATGTTACAAGCCCAGTACTCCCAACGACTCCTTCTTATGTCTACTCCGGGTCTGGAAACTGCGGATTTTGGGGTACCGGCTCAGGCTATAGACACCACCCTTAAATTATTCCTGGAATTTGATAGGAACATAAGTGAGCGTGAACCTCTTCTTGGCGCCTACGCACAAGCAATTTACAAACCCTTTACTGTCAGTTCTGTTGTTAAACCTGTGGGGGTAACTCCCTTTCCAAAAAATGACCAAACTGTCCCACTATCACAGCCCCCTAGGGTAGAAGCTGCCACGGTCTCTAGACCTGATTGCACCTCCCGTTACTAGACCCCAAGGATATGTCTAGGTTAACCCCTGCCAATCAGCCCTGTGAGGTTCCCGTGGAGTATACGTGTATTTCCAAAGCCAAAGCTATAGCTCTAATGTCTGAGAATGAACCCCTTCTACCCTCAATTTCTAACTCGGAATCCCTAACTCCTGCCCTTGAGGTTTTTCCTGTATTAACCCCTGCGGGTCAGTCCTATGAGCCTCCTTTGGTAATCCCCTGTTGTTCGCCAGCCAAGTACACGCCCTAGGCTCCAGAGGAGGAACCCCTTGTGTCCCCAATTTCAAAGGCAAATCTCCCTCTTTTTGACTCTCAGGTACTATCTGCATTAACCCCTGTAAATCCTTGCTGCCCCCAGGCTAATGCATCCTTTCTAGCATCAGAGAATGAATCCCCAAGTCTGACAGCAGATGTTGCACTGAATGACTCCCCTAAGGTTGCGGAGTCCTTGGATATTCTTTGCTATAAACCCCCTGCTTCTGCTCAAGTTTCCGCAGCCGTGTCCCTTGAAACTTCTGCTAAAATACTGGTTCCAGTTAAATGTATTCAGGAACCTTATTTATCCCTAAGCCTGTTCGCAGAATCCCCACTCCCAGGTATTTCGCTGACCCAGTCTGTCACTCAGAGAGCTGAGATCCCTGCATTTATTTATTGACCTTGTCATGGAATCTGTAGTCGTTTCTGATTTCCCAGACACTCATTCCCAAGTACCCACTTCAGAGACCAGCACAGTTGTGGTTGCCCCCCTTGTACTGTCTGTGTTCTCCTCTTCTCAAACCCTAGGGTTAAAAGCGAACAGTGGTCTTTATGCCCCGCCTGAGGCTCAAGTTGTTGAGTTCCCAGGAATTTTTCTGACACATTGCTCCCACTCAAAAGTGATGCTTTTTCATATGTGCTAGCTAGAAGCCAGTACACAGTTTCCCCCCTCTCTGAAATTTTCCTTGTCAGTCCCGCTACTCAGAGAGGTAAAATCATTCCTTCAGATTCTGAATCGCTTTCCATAGAGGCCGTCCTTCATTTGGTCCCCCTGATGCCCTGCCCAAGCAACCCCCCCCAGAGATCAGCGTATCTGTCGTCACCCCCTTAGTACTGTCAGAGACCACCCTGGACTACATTACATATTCAGGTGTTTAAATCTGAGCTATTTTGTTTTCCTTCCTTTGCTAAACCTCAGTCCTTTAGCACTGCATCTAAATGTGCTCCAGCAACCGTTGGGTTACTCGGGGCTAAAATTAAAACTCCTGTGTTAAAGGGTACCTCCTCACACATGTCCAGCAAACCTAGAACTTCCGTGATTGATTTTAAGTCACTTACCACTATATCTGATTTTCTCACTAGTCTAATCTAGACACCCACACCACTGACTAGCAGTTCCGTCATCAGAATTTTCACACTAGTAAACATACCTATTTCTGATTTTGTCATGACAAGTACCCCTGTTAGGGCCCTTGCAGTTTTGGATAAGACTCTTTCTAAGGTTTCTGCTATTAAGAGTTTCCCCGGTTCCAACTTACCACTTATTTACTCTCTAACTCCTACCATTGCTCCCCCAGTGCCTGTCACTGATTCTCAGGCACCTGGTTCCAGACACTAGATCTCCTCCTACCAGTGTCCCTGCAGTGCCGGACATCCTTGTTACAGATTCTGAGGCTCCAGCTTTGGACACTAGCTCCCCTCCCTCCGCTTCCCCTGCACTGTCTGATTCGCAAGCTCCAGATATTAAAGCTCCAGAGTCTATTCCCACCTATGACAAGTACAATGCCCTTGGAGTTCATTGCAGCATGCAGTCCGCCCCATGCGGTTGTTCAAATCTCTGCAAGTATCTGTATACCTTCCCTGGACCCTGGTGCCATATCTGAAGTAACCCTTGCCGCGCCCGAAATTCCCGGTGCGAGAGAGCAGTTTCTTTTCACTGACCGTTCTGCGGCCCCTGAAGTACCTCAGTATGACTTTAACTATGGGTTTTCTCTCCATATTCTCTCTGACTTGGACTCTGGGAAGTGGAAATCACAGACTATACTGTCTCTCTCTGAGCGATCTACAGTATTTGGGAGCTCCACTACGGATTGCTTCTCTGACTCAGCGAACCCATGGTTATCCCTCTCGAAACCTTCTGTTGTGCCTGTTTACTCTGTGTTGGAAATACTCAGTTCGCACCCCAAGATTTCAGTCCCTATGCCTGGTTTACTTTTCCCCTTGTCATCTACTATACCAATACCTGGCAATGCACCCACCCACCCTATTCCCTCGCTGACCATTACCCGGAAAACCTCTGGAGGAGAAGACCCTCTCAAATTCCTACGTGCAGATGTCAGCAAAAACTTTGCCTGTCCGGAGGGTCTTCCTGTTATAACCGATCAATTATCGGTGCCTCTTGGCCCGCACTCTGGTACGATTAATAGGGACCAGGCACCCAGCTAGGGTCCCTTTGCCGTTTCTATTCTGGAAACGCCTCCTTCCCCACAGCTCTGGATTTACAAGTCATTTTGCGTGGCGAGCCCCGTACCAAAAATGTCTGTGCCACCACTCTCATATCCTAGAACAGTACTCGCCATGAACTGCTCATTTACGGATCCCCTTCCTGCCTAAAGCACTTTAGGAACAACTCAATGTCCCAGAGACCCATGGATGGTCCTGTCTAGCCACAGTTCTCACAGGGGGGTGGGTGTACGCAAAGGAGTGCCCACGAGTCTCTTGACTACGACTCCAACCACAATCCTAGACAGTTCAGGAACAATTCCAGGTCCCCCCACTCTATGAGTGGACATGTTCACCCGGAGGTCTCACCTGAGGGGGGGGGGTACTGTCAGGAATCCACTCCTGGCTTTTCTCGTAGCCTTGCAGGGTGCTGTTGTTTTCACTAATTTCCTCTTTGCAATCAACAGCAGCTGTGTGGGCTATCACTGCAACCTAGCCTTGTACTCAGTCATTGGAGCAGTGCCCTAACACCCTCCTCCGGGGATTGGCCCGCATTCCCACAATGCTTCTCTGCCAAGCATAATCCTTCTTGGATGTTACCCGTGTTCTGCCACAAGCCCCTGGCTTGTTATCTCTAAGTACTAATCTCTGTGTATTGTGTTCCAGAGTTAGTTCCTGTTTTCCCTCGTGACTTCGCTGTTGATGTGTTCCAGCTCATTACTTTCGTTCCTGTGTTCCAGTATTCTTCAGTAGCTACTACGCTGTAGCCTGTGTCCTAGCACCCCGTAGACCTGCTGTGCTATCTCCCTGGAGGCCGCAACCTGCTGCTTCAACCCATAGCAGAGGTTGCTGTTTGGACCCCGTGGCCTGCTGCTCTTTCTCCCTTCACAGAGGCCAGCTTGAACTCCTGCACTGAAGCATTGGTTTTCCAGTGCTGCTTGGCAGTGTGCCCTCTCCGGTCAGCCTTCTCCTCGCTGAGACCGGTACCATGGACCGTGGACGCCACTCGCACAGACCCCGTTCCCGCCCCGCATCTACTATGCTGAAGCAGGAGAACCTGCTTGATTTCCTGTTGCCGACTCCCTGCTTGGACTATGACTACCCGGACATCTCCTATCCCGACTCTGGCTTGTCCAACTACTACGCTGTTCTTGCCAGTCCTGAACCCGGCCTGTTTGACTATGAACTTTGCACTCCGGACCAGTCAGCGTGGTCTAAGTTTGGTGATTTCATAACCCAGCCTCAGCCACGCGGTACGGCCCCGGTTTGTGGCGAGCACAACCGTAACAGTTCTGCAGTAGGTGCTCTGCGTGTGTGCAGTGCTCCAAAGCTTTTAACTTTTCATATTTATTCTGGAGGCCAGGGTCATGTGTAGGATGATTAGCCCAGATAGTTTCAACTCGGCCCTCTTTTCAAAGCACAACAAGTCCTGTATCTTTTCTTCACTTTATTTGGGGAAAGCAGCATAAAAGACAGGCACTTGGGAAGAGACGTTGGTGTTTAGATAATGTCTCTCTGTGGGTGCTTTGTAGTTAAGGACAGGTGTATAGGGTAATCCTGCCACTACAGCAGTTACAGCAGGGTACTCACTCAACCAGTGGTGAAGGTGGAAAAGGAAGTCCCAATGTATGCTGGGTAGCAAGATAGTCTGGGGACAGACCATCTGTGGGCAGAGCAGGGGGGAGAAAGCAGACTAGCTCATTTGAGAGAAAAGCTGGGGCTGCTATAGCAACTCACTGAAATGTCTAAGGGAGCCACAACATGTAGCAATAATGTTGCATTTCTGATACAGCAAGCTGCTGGGACAGGGGAAATAATGCTGTGTCTATCACACGGGCACTGTGTGTGTGCACAGGGCAAAACACATGGAGCTGGGAATGAGAAACTGACGGGCAGAACTGCAAGGAAGGGGGGGGTGAAACAGAAATGTAGTTCTTGTTCCATGACACTCCCCATCTGGTATCTGGAGATACCACTATATTCTAGATGTATGTGGAACATATGAGCAACATAACAGTGCAAAGTTCATGTCCACATAACGAGGTGATACCGGCCGGTACCACTGGCGTTGAAATCCCTTGGCAAAGTATTTTAGCAAAGGATGTTGGGTGGATGAACCGGTCCAGGTTAGCTGGGTTCACCGCAATGTCTTTCTGTGAAAGTCTCTGGCACTGTTTCCTTTCAACTTCGTGAGAGAACAGTCCCTTTGACTCTACAGAGTGCATCACCTCGTGAATGTGCCAGTCGTGGTAGTTTGTCACCCTATCACCTGGCGTTTGGCGGAAGGACATGGCCTTTGGCTCCTTGCAGAAGCGGATCAACGCCCCTGGAAGACTGGTTGTCAAGTCTGGTCCAGTGAGTAGTGCCCCGTTGGGAGAGGCTTCTTGGTGCTGAGCATTGGAGCTGAACGTTGCCAAGATCTGGCTGGGTTTCTGACGGTGGTGAACACCAGATGATGGGAGGTGCCAGCATTTTTTACCTTCAGTGAAGGCGCTGGCTCTGCGTGTCCGCTAAGGAATCTCTTCCGCGTGAAGACCACAATTTGATTCTTGGTCTCCGGCTCCCTTTGTGGGTAGCGGCGGAGCGAAGTGAGCCTAGAGATGGCAAGTTCTCTATTGTTCGGGAGGCGTCTTCTTGGTGAACGGAATGGTAGCGGGTTCACCCAACTGCCCGGTCTGTCTTTGACGAGCTCCTTGACTGTTAACCTCGGGAATCCTCTATCTTTCCTCAATGGTGTTTGCTTGTCATCGTCCCTTGTTGTCTGGAACGCTGTGCATCGTAGGTCATTGGTGCATTTCTCTTGCACGAGAACGTCTCCACGTAATTTGGTGAAACGATTTTGTGTCTCTTTGTTGACTGCCCTCAGGAGGTTGTTCTCTCCTTGGACATGACGAAAAACAGTCTCTTTTGCCCTTGTAAATCCCTTTGTGAAATGTCTTTGCGACTGTCTCTTTTTTGACGTGTAAGAGGACAGTCTTTTTAACACTGTGGCTTCACCTGTAGGGCGCAATCTTTTGCGGCTATGCCAGCCGTGACAGCTGGCTGCTTTATCGCTTGATACTCTGTGGAGAGGAACGACTGTACGTCCTAGCCGTTGCCATTGCTCGCGATAGGATCGTCCGATTGTTTGTCTTTTGGACGATCCCTTTGTCGCTCACCTTTGGGAGGTTACTTTCTTCCTTCAGTGGAGTCGACTCATCATCCTTGGTTATCTGAACCGCTAAGCATCCTAGGCCATTGTCACATCCCCCCGATGTGAGGATGTTTTTGTCGATCTCAGGGGTATGACCTTGTCTTTTCTCTTCACTTGGCCCTTCTGTCACTTGGAGATGGCCAAGACATGGTTCAGAGAGAGATGTGTGCCCACATTCTGTTACCACTGTTCTGCGGGTGTCAACATAGTCTTGTCCGTGCTCTTTGTCAGTGCACGCATTGCCCACTATCACCCATCCTAGGTCAAGTCTTTGGGCTTATGGCATGTTGTGGGGTCCGTTATGATGTATCCTCATGATGTCCCTACCAAGCAGCAGCAAGATCTTGGCGCCTTGTTCTACCGGCAGGATGTAGTTGGCTATTCCTCTAAGGTGCGGGTAATGGTGTGCCACGTCTGGTGTGGGAATCTCGTCCCTGTTTGTGGCCATGTGGTTGCACTCAATGAGTGTGGGGAGAGCTATCTTCACTCTGTTATCCACCGAACGTATTACGTAACCGCTTGCTCTTCTCCCTGTTGACTCAGTTGACCCTGCACAGGTTCTGGGGGTGTAGGGTAAGGCATTGCCTTGTAAGTTGAACAAGTTGAAGAACTCTGTCTTTGCCAATGATCTGTTGCTTTGGTCGTCGAGGATTGCATACATCCGAATAGCCTTCTCAGGTTGTCCTTGGGGGTGCACTGCGACAAGGTATATTTTGGAGCAGGACATTTTGTCACTTTCTTTTCCGCAAACCTTGGTGCGCTGAGATGTGATGGATGTTGGCTCTCCTTCTCCTTCCTCCCCGCCATGCTCCACTACGGAGGATGGGTTGTTGAGTTGGTGGAGTGTCAGCGCCTCTGGGTGTAACGATGTCACGTGCTTGTCACTTTCGCACACTGTACATTTGATTTCTCCTTTACAGTCTTTGAATAAATGAGTTGTGGAAGCACAATATTTGAAACAAGCTCCCCATTCCCTGAGTAAGTTCTTTCGCTCCTCTATGGGTTTCATTCTGAATCCAATACACTTGTTAAGCGGATGTGGCCTTTTGTGTATAGGGCATTCTTTGTTAAGGTCCCTTGGTTCCTCGTCTCCGGCGACCGACTGATTGGGAGTAGTTTGGGTCGTGGGAGGCACGTCTGTCCTGTGGACTGAGATGGGTGTTTGGGTGTTACCGTACTCGCCACTAGTCTCTCAGTCCTCAGGCTGCTTGCACTGTGTGTGGTTTGCGCACCTAAGATTAAACTGGGATCGTTCCTTGTCCTTGCCGCTTCGCGGATGAAGCTCAAGAAGAATGAGAATGGGGGGAAGGCGACTTGTTTCTCCCTTTTGTATTTGGAGCCTTGTGAAATCCATTTTTCTTGGAGGTTGTAGGGTAGCTTCTCCAGGATGGGTCTCACTCCATGAGTTGAGTCCAAGATGTTGAGACCTGTTAAGGAATGGTCTTTCCTTGCAAACTCCAGCTCTTGCAGCAGGTCCCCGAGCTCTCGTAACGTCGAGTAATCTTTAGTTGTGATCTTGGGGAAGCTGTCGACTCTTTTGAAGAGCGAATCCTCGACTGCTTTGGGGCTACCGTAGCACTCTTCTAGCCTTTCCCACACTAGATCAAGACCTACTTGGGGTTGGTTCGCGTTTGCCGCTCGAAGTCTCTTCGTGTGCTCCCTGGATTCGTTCCCCAGGAACTTGAATAGCAGGTTGAGCTCTTCCCTTGCTGAGAAGTCAAAGCTGTTGATTGCGTCCTTGAACGTGAACTTCCACGTCCGGTAGTTCTCAGGGCGGTCGTCGAAGCTGATGAGTCCTGTTTGCACCAGGTCACGCCAGATCATGTACTTGGCTATGTCTGTCAGGCCTGAGGCATTGGCGTGTTGGTCGCGTTCTGAGGTAGTTGCTGGGAGGGTCCGTTCGGTCGCCTCTTCATTGTCGTGAACGCGTGATGACTGCTGTCAGTGTGAGGGGCTGTGTTCTCCCGTGTGGGTGTACCTGGATAGCGAGCCTATTGTGGTGCATCCGTGTGCGCGCTGGCGTGTGAATCGCTGTTGCGGCTGTAGCTATCCCAGGAAGCATGTACTACTGAAGGAACAGCGTCTTGTCCTCGTGGACCTAGCAAGTCTTTGGTGTCTGTGGAGTCACTCCCTCCGTGTTGAGATGGCGCGCGGGTGTTTACACTGAAGAGGCTCCTTACGTAGTCTTCAGTGCGTTGGGCTGGATCCTCTGAGGCTATCCGTCTGTACGGCTGCTCCCCGCCGTCCTGTCTCGTGGCTGCTTCTAGGACTTCAGCTTGGGCTATGGTGGCGGCAGCTTCCTTCTCTTGATTTAGGGCCTCTAGGTTGATGTCCACCTCTGCCTTTTTCTGTGCAGCGGTGGCAGTGGCTGCAGCGGCGGTGGAAGCGGCGGTGACAGCGGCTGTCTGCTCCTCCTCTTCTAAGCGGGCCCTTTCTAGTTTCATGA
This sequence comes from Ascaphus truei, assembly GCF_040206685.1. Taxonomy (NCBI): domain Eukaryota; kingdom Metazoa; phylum Chordata; class Amphibia; order Anura; family Ascaphidae; genus Ascaphus; species Ascaphus truei. The sequence continues at coordinate 221,771,409 of NC_134486.1, forward strand.
TTGGCTCTTTCTGAGCGTATGCGGCCCTGGCACGTGCGGCCTCTGCGGTGGCTCGCGCCTTGGTGGCGTTTGCGCTTGCGCTTGACGTGTGAGATTGTGCTGATCTTGCTGACCTTGATGAGTGCCTGGATGCGCTGGAGCGCTGTGATGCGGTTTCCAGCAAAAAGGTCTTTCCTCTTACTCTCGGCTTCCGTGATAGAGGTTCGCATGCGGCTGTCACGTGTCAAGTCAATGTTATGCTGTAAGTCCCTTTCTTGCAGGCTTTCGCCGGTGTTAGTCCTGGCCAAGTAAGTGACGTATGCCTCGGACAGTTCTTGGTAGCATGCGTGATCTATCTTTAATTGAGTTATTGCCTGCTCGAGCTGTTGTACATAATTGCCAGCGCCGGCGACATTGCGTATCCCAAGTGTGGTTGTTTCCCAGGCCAACTCTAATTTAGCGCGGTGCACTTCAATGTCAGTCTCATATTTTTCGCGGGCCTTTTGTGTCAGTGTGACTGTCCATTTAGGCCTTGCGTCTGTCTGCGCCTGTTGCAGTTGCGCAGCGGTCTCTGTGTTTGAGTGATCACTCTCCTGCGTGAGAGTGAGCATAAAAGACAGGCACTTGTGAAGAGATGTTGGTGTTTAGATAATGTCTCTCTGTGGGTGCTTTGTAGTTAAGGACAGGTGAAAAGTGTAATTCTGCCACTAGAGCAGTTACAGCAGGGTACTCACTCAACCAGTGGTGAAGGTGGAAAAGGAAGTCCCAATGTATGCTGGGTAGCAAGATAGCCTGGGGACAGACCATCTGTGGTCAGAGCATGGGGGAGAAAGCAGACTAGCTCATTTGAGAGAAAAGCTGGGGCTGCTATAGCAACTCACTGAATTGTCTAAGGGAGCCACAACATGTAGCAATAATGTTGCATTTCTGATACAGCAAGCTGCTGGGACAGGGGAAATAATGCTGTGTCTATCACACGGGCACTGTGTGTGTGCACAGGGCAAAACACATGGAGCTGGGAATGAGAAACTGACGGGCAGAACTGCAAGGAAGGGGCGGGGGGGGTGAAACAGAAATGTAGTTCTTGTTCCATGACAATATTTAATCCTTGTTTTTTCTCTTCTTACAGTCTCTATAATATTCATGCCCTCCTTGTAGTCCTCCTTCCATTTACGCACTTCTGAGTTGAGACTCAAGGTCTCCTGGCATGAGACTTCTATCTCTAGGTTGAGGGTGTGAAGCTCCTTCTGAGAGACTTTAAAATCCATACTTAGACTGTAGACAGCTTTTTGCGTGGTGTCCAGCTCTTCAGCGAGACTGTAAAGTTCCTTTTTAGAGACTTCCAGTGCAGTGCAGCAACTGCTGATCTCTTGGTGTGAGGCATCCAGTTCTATGCGGAGAGTATAAACCTCATTCTGCAATATGTCCACCTCTGTCCGGATACTTTTGACCTCCTAGTGAGAGGCATTCAGCTCTATGCAAAGAGTATGAACCTCATTCTGAGAGACTTCCACCTCTCTATGGCAATCGCGAACCTCTTGCTGAAAGACTGTAATCTCTTTCATTGCCTCCTCATACTTCTGTTTCAGATTCAAAATAATTCGGTCAGAATTGCTCTGCTTTTCATCCATGCGGTAACAGTAGTGTTCGCAGTATCTAGATCCGTCCTTAGATCCTCCATTTCGGTCTTGGCTGCAGAGTAAATTACAAGCACAATCTTCTGTAGCACAGCATTATTTTCTCTCTTCAATTTTAATTCTTCACGGAACAGATCACAGTTATCCCTGGTAGCTTGCGGTGCATCTTCACGGCTGTCAGGGTTACACACTGTTGGCACCGGATGGCCACTTCTTTGGGTTACACGATTTCTGCTAGCACCAAACAAAGGACATTTACATTGGGAAAAAAAAAATATGCCAATGCAAATGCCAACGTAAAAAAATAAAATACAACATGAAATAAAATACAATCCATGTATTTGTTACTTTTAATGTCTTCAGTGTTGAAGAAAGGGAGTAGTGCACAGCAAAAAAAAGCAAAGGAGAGGGATCCATATCATGTAAAAAGACTTTATTGGAATAACAAAAGCATAGAGGAAAAGCCTCCTTCGCGTTTCATACCTTAATCAAGGCGTTAATCAATAACCTTTATCAAGGAGTTAAAATTGCTTGTGCCCTGCAGTCTTTTAAATCTCTGCTCTGTGCTCCATTTTGCTCCAAAAAAGCATAGTGACGTCATGACTGTAGAGGGAGAAAGGGGGTGGCCCGGTATTAAAGGGGTTGCACCCCATTTGGCCATCCCTGACTGCACCAGGGAACAAGGGGTTAACTGGACTGAGGTCCAGAAATGTGATTTAACCCTTGTTATGACCTGTAACGGTATTTTCCCCTGTTCCCCTGTTCCATTGTAATGTCTGTGTTAGTCAGTGTCTGCATCACACACACACTAGGATCCATCCGGGAGCACAAGGGTTAATAGTCCTTTAATGATTATAGCTCTTTGTGAAGTTTTCCCGCCTTTTCAGGCACCATTTTGCAGGTTCCCATAAGCCACCATTAGGGCTCAATGCTTTTTAATGGTGAATCTTGCTGTGAAGTCCGGTTCCTGAGAAGACCAGCAGATGGCGTCCGAGAGCAGCGGTTTCCCATTGAAAGTCTATGGGCTCATTGACTTCAATGGAGAAACCCTCGAAAGAAATTTTCAGGAATGAGTTGGCTGCCTTCCAAACCGCTTAACCGCAAAGCGGATACAATGTCCTTTAAAAGAGTTAAAATCACTTGAGTCAAGTTCAACGTTAATTCGCGTGGGAATAAACTGTTCTGGGGGCCCTAGAAATAAAATTCTTTTTGCTCCTAGTTCCTAGGCTTCCCCACACTCGACCACAACCGGGTCCCAGAATCCTGGACCCCCGATAAGGGTCGAACCAGATAGAGCGGGTCGCGCCATAGGCTTTGCCGGCGGCGGCAGAAACGGCTCAGAAAAATGACTAAGTGTGAAATGCTGAATTTTAGGAATCCATATCTCCGGTTCCGGAGGGACCAGAGGATCAAGGTTTGGGGAATCTGTAGTCACTGCTCCGGCATCACTACAGAACCATCCTTGACCCTCTTGGACCAACCCGACGGAGTATGGACCCCCTTGAAAGTTCGGGGCTTTTACCATTATTCTAATGAGGGAAAAGCCGCATGGTGAAAAAATTACTAAGTGTAAAATGTTGAAATGTGTAAGTCCATATCTCCGGTTCTGGAATACCCAGAGGGATGGGATTTGGGTGACATGTAGCCAAGGTTCCGGCCTTAATGGTGCCCATTTCCAGCCCCCTCAGACCAACCAGACAGAGTATGGACGACTGTAAATATTTGTGGATTTTCTCATAGACTTCAATGGCGGCGGTTCCCCATTGAAAGTCTATGGTAGGAAACTCCATTGACTACAACGGCGGAGTTGCTCCAGTGAAACCCATGGCGGCGGAGCCCATTGTTTTCAATGGGGATTTAGTGAAAAGCTGAGATTTCTTTTAGCGGAGATTTTTGTATTAAAATGAAAAATGATTTAATGTGCATTTGTGTAACTCCGGCTCCATAGGTCGTAGCAAGTCGCTTTTTGGATCATATGGTGTCCCAGTTCCGGCCATTAGAACTGGGAAGTTTGGTTCTGCTAGACCCAATGGAACCGGATATTTTAATAAGTTTATTTTTTATGTTTGATACTGTGTCCCAAGGTAGGGACAAAGACTTAGGGGAAATTCCTTTGTCCACCAAGATAGCAGATGGCCCCAAAAGGCTCCCTAATGTCTAGGATTTGAGTGCTGTTAAAAGGGTCTTGTCACCCTCCCTGTTTACCTAAGGGCGGAGGAGGCTCAAGCCAGAGCAGTCTTTAATTGTCCCACTTCACACCTTTCAACAAAGGTTTTCCTGCTAGAACTCCAAAGGATAGTCTGGCTGGCATTCCTGATGCAAATGTGGGGCTTCAGAAATGAGACCCCAGAGTTCTACTGCACATGTGCCAACTAGCAGGGGGGCATGGATCAGAATGCTTTCCCACATTAGTGAGTGGCTGGAGGTAATTGAAAACCAATCCCCTGTGCTCAAGGTTAAGAATAGAGGGACAAAAGATATATAAACTGCTGTTCCCTATATTCCGTTGTTGTTCATGTTTTGCAAGTTCTTCAAGTGTTCAGTCTGTTCTATACCATCTTGTTTGCTGAGAGAATCGCTATGCACTGTCTTCCTGCCAGAGGTCTTTTCATGCTTTTGGGTGTCTTGATGACTATGAAGAGTGCTGTATGAACTGTCAGTCCAGCTGTGACTGCTTCATCATTTCCATTTTACGTAAGTGTCTATATTTTGCCTGTTATTTGTACATATCTGTTGTGTTCACCTTTATCAAGGAATAAATTACATTTTATCATATCTAAGTCTCGTCCCAGTTCAAACCCAGGTATATATATATTTATATATAGTTTTGGTGTAAATTACAGCCTGTCTCAAGCTACCGTGACAAGCTTGTAATTAACTGGTGGCAGCTGGCGGGACTGAACTGGACATGGATTACAGTATTCTGCGGGTTACTGTGATCCAGTGGGAACTTGATGGTAATTACAAGTTCCTGGGACTAAAGATATTGAACACACAGTGTACAACATATAACACAAGATATGGCACCTCCTCACTGTTCCCCTACTTGTGAGAAGCATTGCCTCCAGAACCAAAGTGCCGGCCATCCGTCTGACTGGAGCCGGGCACTGAGACCGGAGGAGTGCATCAAGTCGGCGCGGGGACCAGCAGCCAGCAAGGCTGAGAGAGAGACAGCAATCGGTGAGCATGAAACCCGGCAGGCTGAGCAAAGATCCACAGCTGCAGCTGCTGTAACCATCAAACCGCCCGAAGAGCAGGGAAGGGACCCAGCTCTGGGACGGCAGAGACTTGTGGAGGGAGCGGGTGGTCTCGGAGACCATGGAAGTCTTGCACCAGGAGAGGTATTGGCCGTTGCGGCGGCCAGTCCATTTTACCCAGAATTGCTGGCCCTGATGTTTGCGCAGGGAGAGATGTCCCCGGCCAAGCGGCTCGAGCAGCTGAAGCTGGCAATAATCCGACCCGCTTATCCCCTCCCAGAGCCCGGCGCTCAAGCATCTCCGTTCTGGACTCCGTTGCCCCTTGCTGGGGTTAGTCCACCGGCGGCGGAGAAGCTCTGGAATGAGCCCGGCGCTCAGGCAACTCCGCTCTGGACTCCATTGCCCCTTGCTGTGCTTAGTCCACCGGTGGCGGAGAAGCACCGGCAGTTGCTGCGGCCCTGTCAACAAATTGGCCACAATAATGCCCAGTGCCCTGACCGTGCGTGGTCAGGCGAAGAAGCCCCTCAGGGCCAACGCTCACGAGCTGCGGAAAAGATGACCCAGTTAGCGGCATCCTCTGATGGCTCCCGCCCAGCCGGGGCGACAACCCTCCTCGGGACGTCTCCTGGAGAACCTGGACGGGCTGCATCAGCAACAGCGGCGGAGAGCAGTGGCCATCCACCTGATCCCGGCGGAGAACCAGTGGCGGTGGCAGAGAAGACGCCGCCACTCCGGCATCCTGCCGTTGGCAGTTTCATTTGGGGGGAGGGACAGGGTTTGCGGGAGGGGGTTATTTTACCAAGTTTGCATGGAGCTGTGTTCCTCCACAAAGACCTGGGACCCTTGTCATGCACCGTTTTACCTGTACCCAACCCGGGCGCTGTTGCGGCATCGGACCGGTGCTGCCCAGCCCAGATGGGGCCGGCGGCGGCTGCTCCAGTCCCCCTGCAATTGGGACCAACGAAGGCGGCGGTCTCTGCGGGGACCAGCAAGGTAAGCCAGACCAAGTTGCAGACTGACTCTGACTTATGTTTCCCTATGACTGTACCCTGTTGTTTCACTATAGGGGTGACCGGGGGGTGGCAGGAGATAGGGGTACCAGGGGAAGGGAAGGACGGGCAGCTTGTAGGGCAGCTAGACGTCCCCATTACCCTGGTGGAGCAGCAAGGGGACTCTCAGTTAAGAGTCCCACTGTTGCAGCCTGGCTATGGGCTGGAGGTGTCCGGGGTTGTGGCAAAGTTAGACCACCCCCGGATTACCTGCCAGCCAAGAGCTAAGGTGGGTGCATCTGCACCAGCAACCCTGAGCTCATCCCCGGTAATGGGGAGACAGTGTCAGGGAGATGGCCTCACGCAGGGGTCCCTAGGATCCAGGTTAGGATTAGCTAGGAAGAAGCAGAGTGAGGGGAGGCTGCAGGTAGGTAGCCAGCATCAGTTCTCAGGGGTGGTGAAGGAAGGGCAGCTTGTAGGGCCGCCAGGCTTCCCCATTAACTGGGCGGAGCGGCAAGGGGACTCTCAGTTAAGAGCCCCACTGTTGCAGCCTTGCTATGTGCTGAAGCCTTGCTATGTGCTATGTGCTAGCCCCTCTCCCTGAAGCTGTGCCCCCATTACCGGAGGTGAGCTCAGGGTTGCTGGTGCAGATGCACCCACCTTAGCTCCTGGCTGGCAGGTAATCTGGGGGTGGTCTAACTGTGCCACAACCCCTGGTGAAGGTACCAGGGGTTGTGGCACAGTTAGACCACCCCCAGATTACCTGCCAGCCAGGAGCTAAGGTGGGTGCATCTGCACCAGCAACCCTGAGCTCACCTCCGGTAATGGGGGCACAGCTTCAGGGAGAGGGGCTAGCCCCGTTAGCACCCAGATCTAGGGTAGGATTGCCTGGGAGAGGGTTGGGTGGGCCAGTGGGAACCGGGGAGGGAAGGCAGCAAGTGAGCCAGCCAGTTTTCCCCGCTACCCTGGCAGAGCCTCAGGGGGTGTCTCAGATCAGCAACCCCCTGTTGCAGCCTGGCTATGGGCTGGGGGTATCCGGGGCAGTGGCAGGCTTGTGCCACCCCAGGGATACCTGCCAGCCAAGCGCTAAGGCGGTTGCATCTGGAGAGGTGCCCCTGAGCTCATCCCTGGTAAGGGGGAGACAGTGTCAGGGAGATGGCCTCACTCAGGTGTCCCTAGGATCCAGGTTAGGATTAGCTAGGGAGAAGTGGAGTGAGGGGAGGCTGCAGGTAGGTAGCCAGCAGCAGATCTCAGTGAGAGAAGGAGGGCTAGTGGTAGCCAGGGAGGGAAAGCAGCAGGTATTGCAGCTAGAGTTTCCCGTTACCCTGGCAGAGCCTCAGGGGGTGTCTCAGATCGGCAGCCCCCTGTTGCAGCCTGGCTATGGGCTGGGGGTATCCGGGGCAGTGGCAGGCTTGTGCCACCCCAGGGATACCTGCCAGCCAAGAGCTAAGGCGGTTGCATCTGGAGAGATGCCCCTGAGCTCATCCCTGGTAAGGGGGAGACAAGGTCAGGGAGGTAGATGCACTCAGGTAGTTCCAGGGTCTGGGGTAGGATTGCCCAGGGAGGAGAGGAGTGCAGGTGGGCTGCAGGGAGGTAAGCAGCAGGCTGAGGTGCTGGGCCTAGGGGAGGCTAGGCAGGGAGGCACCGTGGAGCAGGGGGAGATAGGAGGTCAGTGGGGTGTTAGGCAGCTGGCAGAAGCTAGGGATGGGCTAGGTAGGCAGAAGGTCCCTTGTTCTGACTGGCCAGGAGTGACCCCTCTGACAGAACCCCCTGGGTTCCCAAAGGAGAGGCTGTGGGTAGATAGGCAGCCAGAGAGGATAGTCAGGAGTATAGCAGAGCAGCTACAGGGTGGCACAGAGTCAGGGAAGGTAGGGTCCCTACAGAATAGTGACATAGCCCTTTCCCAGACTTGGTTGACAGGAAAGCGACGGTCTGTGCTGGATAGCTGGTCTCCTGCAGATGCAGAGACATGCCAGTCTCTGGGCAGTGTGCAGCCTGGACTGCACCAGGGCCCCTTCACCATGGACTTGGTTCCCAAGGCACTGGGTGGGGGGAAGAGGGAGGCAAACGAGAATGCCCGGCAGCCAAGGTGGAGCCCTGCTCCCCAAGATCTGGACTTTACAATCCACTGTGGCCAGGACAATGTACTGGACAATGCCGGAGGACAATGTTGCCAGGCCAATCCCTCAGGACTTATTGAGTGCGTCAAGGGCGCCAGTGGTACCCCAGGGCCTGGGGGAGGCGACTGGGGCACCAGGCTCCATTGAGCAGGGGAGGTGTAGAGGGAGAAAGGGGGTGGCCCGGTATTAAAGGGGTTGCACCCCATTTGGCCACCCCTGACTGCACCAGGGAGACAAGGGGTTAAATGGACTTAGGTCCAGAAATGTGATTTAACCCTTGTTATGACCTGTAACTGTATTTTCCCCTGTTCCCCTGTTCCATTGTAATGTCTGTGTTAGTCAGTGTCTGCATCACACACACACTAGGATCCATCCGGGAGCACAAGGGTTAATAGTCCTTTAATGATTATAGCTCTTTGTGAAGTTTTCCCGCCTTTTCAGGCACCATTTTGCAGGTTCCCATAAGCCGCCATTAGGGCTCAATGCTTTTTAATGGTGAATCTTGCTGTGAAGTCCGGTTCCTGAGAAGACCAGCAGATGGCGTCCGAGAGGGAGAACGGCGGTTTCCCATTGAAAGTCTATGGGCTCATTGACTTCAATGAAGAAACCCTCGAAAGAGCTTTTCAGGAATGAGTTGGCTGCCTTCCAAACCGCTTAACCGCAAAGCGGATACAATGTCCTTTAAAAGAGTTAAAATCACTTGAGTCAAGTTCAACGTTAATTGGCGTGGGAATAAACTGTTCTGGGGGCCCTAGAAATAAAATTCTTTTTGCTCCTAGTTCCTAGGCTTCCCCACACTCGACCACAACCGGGTCCCCGAATCCTGGACCCCCAATAAGGGTCGAACCAGATAGAGCGGGTCGCGCCATAGGCTTTGCCGGCGGCGGCAGAAACGGCTCAGAAAAATGACTAAGTGTGAAATGCTGAATTTTAGGAATCCATATCTCCGGTTCCGGAGGGACCAGAGGATCAAGGTTTGGGGTATCTGTAGTCACTGCTCCGGCATCACTGCAGAACCATCCTTGACCCTCTTGGACCAACCCGACGGAGTATGGACCCCCTTGAAAGTTCGGGGCTTTTACCATTGATTTTAATGAGGGAAAAGCCGCATGGTGAAAAAATGACTAAGTGTAAAATGTTGAAATGTGTAAGTCCATATCTCCGGTTCTGGAATGCCCAGAGGGATGGGATTTGGGTGACATGTAGCCAAGATTCCGGCTTTAATGCATGCCCATTTCCAGCCCCCTCAGACCAACCAGACGGAGTATGGACGACTGTAAAGATTTGTGGATTTTCTCATAGACTTCAATGGCGGCGGTTCCCCATTGAAAGTCTATGGTAGGAAACTCCATTGACTACAACGGCGGAGTTGCTCCAGTGAAACCCATGGCGACGGAGCCCATTGTTTTCAATGGGGATTTAGTGAAAAGCTGAGATTTCTTTTAGCGGAGATTTTTGTATTAAAATGAAAAATGATTTCATGTGTTCTGCTAAACCCAATGGAACCGGATATTTTAATACGTTTATGTTTTATGTTTGAAACTGTGTCCCAAGGTTGGCGCCCTAATGTCTAGGATTTGAGTGCTGTTCAAAGGGTCTTGTCACCCTCCCTGTTAACCTAAGGGCGGAGGAGGCTCAAGCCACAGCAGTCTTTAAGTGTCCCACTTCACACCTTTCAACAAAGGTTTTCCTGCCAGAACTCCAAAGGATAGACTGGCTGGCATACCTGATGCAAATGTGGGGCTTCCGAAATGAGACCCCAGAGTTCTACTGTGCATGTGCCAACTAGCAGGGGGGCATGGGTCAGAATGCTTTCCCACGTTAGTGAGTGGCTGGAGGTAATTGAAAACCAATTCCCTGTGCTTAAGGTTAAGAATAGAGGGACAAAATATATATAAACTGCTGTTCCCTATATTCCGTTGTTGTTCATGTTTTGCAAGTTCTTCAAGTGTTCAGTCTGTTCTATACCATCTTGTTTGCTGAGAGAAACGCTATGCACTGTCTTCCTGCCAGAGGTCTTTTCATGCTTTTGGGTGTCTTGATGACTATGAAGAGTGCTGTATGAACTGCCAGTCCAGCTGTGACTGCTTCATCATTTCCATTTTACGTAAGTGTCTATATTTTGCCTGTTATTTGTACATATCTGTTGTGTTCACCTTTATCAAGGAATAAATTACATTTTATCATATCTAAGTCTCGTCCCAGTTCAAACCCAGGTATATATATATTTATATATAGTTTTGGTGTAAATTACAGCCTGTCTCAAGCTACCGTGACAATGACGTCCATCCCAAAGCGCATGCACATTGCTCTGAACCGCCACCGGACGTAAGCGCTACTCTGGAGAAGAAAAGGAGTACGTGTAACTCACTCTATTGTAGCATCCAATACCAGGACGAAGACAGAGCCTGGCCTGCTTCAAGAGCAGGCGCAGAAGACAACATCAGCCGTCACTCGCCAGGGGGGAAACCAAATGAGGATAACTGAACCATAATAAATGCTTGACATATAATATTGTAACGCAAAACCATACAAAAAACTACATCCAAATAACAACATTCAAGAATGCAGACACAAAACTGACACAACAAAAACCTAATTAAGGCAATAAAAAATAAAAACAAACTTGACTAAAAACGAAATATATATATATATATATATATATGTAAAAAAAGTATACCTGATGCTTAATTTCCAGTGACTCACTAATTAATAGATATAAATAACAAAACAAATAATAATATATGTACATTTTAACTAATAACAAAAATAACTCAAAAGAAAGAAAGGAAAATGAAATACTGTACTATTAATAATTAGATAATCCTAATCCATAATATATAAATAAATCTATACAAAAATAAAACATAGTAATGCAGGAAATGAAAACAACAACATAATTAATTAATAAAGAAAACAAAACAAAAAAATCAAAATAATCAATATTAATGTTAATGAAAATAACTAAAACACATGCAAATGATCAAAAAAAATCAATAAATAATATGAATATATATATATATATATATATATATATATATATATATATATAAAAGGAATCTTTAGGGAATAATTACGGAATCTATTTGAGAAAATGACCAAGATTCGACTCTACATAATCCCAACAGGGAAGTGTGTTCTTAGTGGAAAGAAAAACGCTTCCCTGCAGTCCAATAGATTCCCATGGTCTCCCCCTCTTGCTTTCTTATGGACCTGTTTCGATCACCTACAGTAAAAGGAAAAGCTCTTGACTCCACCATATTGACATTCATTTAAGTGTTTTGATACTGGGTGGGTCAATTCCTTAATCCTAATAAGCCTAAAGTGTTCAAAAATTCGATTTTTTTTAAGAGCTCTGGTCCCCCCCCAACGTATCTCTTTCCGCACCCACAGGTTAATAAATAAATGACAAACTGTGTATTACAATTGATGAAATTGTTTATCTTGAAGTTTTTATTTTGTGGTGAGCCGGTAAGAAAGAACGTTTAGGGTTTCATGTGTCTGCATGCCTTGCATGCATCACACTGAAATGAGCCCTTAGTTAGCACTGCCCATGAGCAAGACAGGTCCCCGGTACTGAGGTGGGGAAGTACTGTATAGAACCATGCACCCACAGCAGCGGAAGCGTGCCTGGCAGGCGGATTGTCAACGTAGCCAGGTCTGGTTTGGAGAGAGTTCTGATACTTGCCAAGGTCAAGTCAAGGTCAAGGTCAAGGTCACCTCAAGGTCAAGGTGGGATGGAGAAGTCAGAATTGTCAAAGTCCGTTAAGCCGTGGTCTGAGGTGGGTGAGGTCAGAATCGTGGAAGTCTGTATAGCCATGCTCTGGGTTGGAGAGGTCCGCAGAGTCGAGGGTAAGCCGGGGTCAATATCCAGAGGGTTTCAGAAGTCAAGCCAGGTCGGTACACGAATATTCCAAACTGTGAAAGAGACAAGACAAGAGCAATGCACAATAACCGCAGGAGCACAAGGCTACAACTAGTTATGCTCAGCAAAGCAGGAAGGGAACTGCAGGGTATATGTAGCACACATGAACCAGTAACAAGGGAGGCGGAGCGGAGGCACGGCCTCCGCTGAGGCAAGGATTGGTGGAGGGAGACAAGTGGGCTAAATGAATATTTGCCACGTAGCTGGGGAGCGGTGCAGGGCATCACGTGTGCACGCCGCGTGCGAGAGAAGCGCGGCGCATCTTAGGGGGCAGAGCTAAGCTCCGTGGCACTCTAGAAGAGGCGCGCACGCTCTATAAGCAGAGCGGGGGTGCGCGCACGCACTACACGGGCGACACACTTTATTCGAGCTCGGCTAGTCCCACGAATATGGGTATACCCGGGTGTATTGAGGTTTGTGACTGTTTTCTGCCCGAGAGCATTGAGGTATTTTCCAGGCAGGGATTGAAGCATTTTATTCCCGCTGGCTGCAATACTGCACAGTATATATATATATACTGCATTACAATTCATGAATTTATGCCATCTGGTAGACACGCGAAGCATTGCAGCCTATTAAATCCTAATCATTATCATTTAACAGATCAGCCGCCCGTCAGCCAGGCATGAACCCAGGCTGGGAAGGCAAATGCAACAGGGCTTGTCAGAGGTGAGGAGCGGCGCATTCCAGGTATCTGCCAGGTACAATCTGGGTATTTGCTCGAATAAAGTGTGTCGGTGCAGTAGTGCCAGAGTGGAGGTCTGAGTGAAGACAGGTAAGGAGGGAACACGTCACAAAGGATGTGTTCCCCGATTCCTTACAACCTTGGACATTTACAATTGAACACTCACAAACATCCATTTAAATTGCACGTTGTATGAGAACAATCTCATGCCTCAACTTGCTCCCCTGGGATGCCGCTCCTCTGGGACACTGCTATGTTCCAACCACTTTGGCAAAACTTTCCCTCTGCGTGGTGTCACCTTGTAAAGTATCCTTCTGGAACATACAGCTCTGATCTCAAGATCCTGTTTAGAGGGGTTTCCTGCATGCAGCTGTAATTTAGTCCGGCCTCTTTCAGCTTACAAACAACTCCTCACTGCAACTGCTCACAATGAACCTGTGCCCCTACATGTACGCATTTCATCAGCCTAACGCTGATTTCATCTGGGGATCCTTTTTCTAAACAAGTGTCTCAACAAATGTTATCTAAAGCTGCGGTCTGGCAGGGAGTGGCGCAGTAGGTGCACGCTCGTCTGGGTGCACGGCCACGCCGTTACGGAGCTGGTTCGCCCTCGTTTGGGGCAAGCCTGCATTAGAGACTTGACATGGTTAGCAGGCTTGGCATTATTTGATCAAAGGATGTAAACCAAAGTCTCCTTTTATCTTATAGGTATTTAAACCATATGGTTTAAATAACTTAGCAATGCCTTGCAATGCCTTGCCAATAGCAGCATTCCCTGTTTTTCTGTTCACTTATTTTTTAAATATACCTTAACTTTAGAGTCACCCGGTGCTTATCCATTGTGTGCAACTTAATGAAATCACCAGTTCCAGATATATTTGCAGATGTTTTATGGGAGGAGTACCAAATAAAGTCGGAACTGTATCTCCCAAGATGTTTCGGCTTTCCATTGGTCCCTGGAGAAAGGCTGACCCCGGCATCCAAATTGTGTACACTGGGCAAGTATTCTTGCCTGGTGGAGAAAACTGTTCACATCTCGGCAGATGGTTCTAGGGGGTTGGGGCACAGCCGATAGATTCTAAGGGACCTTTAATTTCAGGTATTGTAGAACAAATATCCACTTCCCCAAAAAAAGTACAAAAGAGCACTGCAAACTGCTGCTTTAAAGTCTTTTTTAATTAGCATGGTATAATTACAATGCAGTAGCAATAAAGTGAAAACTCTGGTCCTAGCCATATAAGTACAAACAACCATCAAGTAGCTTTTGTTATTTGCTTTGGCATGCTTGGTTACACGCAAGATGCAAACTTTAAAAATAAAGGAACTTAAATGCATTGCTTGGAGTTTTTTCAGCATTTACTAAGGTTGAACATGCTAATTCTAGAGTAATCCATTCTTCTGCAACTGGTGACATTTATTCTTTAAAATAAGTTGAATAGCTTTTTCAAATGTTGGACCTAAAGACCGCACAATAAAAAAACAAAACTACTGAAAGATATAAGGAAGTGTGTGAATTGTAGTATAGATAAGCAACACTGTCGCTTCCAGTATCGTATCAAGACTTACACTCCATGCAAACTGTTTTGATGAAATATCATTTGAAGAACATTATACGTTTGCATGTATGCTTTATTTAGAGACTAATAAAAGCTATGGAGAGGACTATGGGCCTCATGCAGTAAGCGACGAAAATGTGAAATCGGCAAGCTTACCGATTAGTCATGTTGTTGGCGATTTTCCCTCTCCGTATGCAGTAAGTGCCGAATCCCTTCAGAATCAAGCCGAAAACCATTCCGCCCACTCTCACGATGATTTGCCGATCACACACAGGTGTATCGGCGTGCATGGCGGGGTGCTGTTAGGTTCGCCAATCAAAATTCTTGCTGAATCAGGCGAAGCAAGCATGTATTGGATAGCGCGCCATATTTAAAGGCAACGTGTACTGTTAATCATTCTCTGTGTTGTTGGGAGTGATAGAGAGAGAGATGCACAGAGCTGGACGATTTAATATTTGCATATTGACTGAGAGAATTGTTGTGTATTGTGAGAGCTTTGTCCTTTGTTGTTTTGTTTACATCTTTGTCTTGTTTTGTATGTGGAAGTGTTTCGTGTGATTGGCTGTACATTTGTTTTCTGTTTTTTGTGAGTGCTATAAGTATGCCTGCAAAGCGTGGGAAGAGTGATGCTGGTGTGAGTGGTAGTGCTACTCGTGCGAGTACGCGTCGGAGTGAACGTACTGTTCAGGGGAGTGATGTTGCTAGGAGTGCGAGTGCTATTGCTGGGAGTGTGAATGCTGTTGCTGGGAGTGTGAGTGCTGTTGCTGGGAGTGCGAGTTCTGTTGCTGGGAGTGTGAGTGTTGTTGCTGGGAGTGCGAGTGCTGCTGGTGGCTCAGTTGCTGATGGGGTGTCTGGTGGTGGCGTGCTTGCTGGTGGCCAGCTTTTGGAGTCTCTTCCATTGGAACAAGGAGAGTCCAGTCAGCAGCAGGCAAGCTCTGAGCCTAAACATGCTCGGAAGAAACGTGTGGAGCATCTACGTAATCCTCGCTTCAATGACCAGGAAAATACAGCTCTTGTCACTGGGATTCTGGAGCACTATGACAGTCTGTATGGACATTTAGTAGGTAAGTGTACCTTTCCATTCATTCTTCAAATACATGTGATCCTAGGTCATGTTAGTTTTGTTAATATGCAAATATGGGTCCATAATATCTATCAATGTTAATTATTGTGGAAACACATCTTTTTATCATGCGTTACAACGACAAGAAAACTCAGGCGTTCAATTTACGCTAACTACATACAATATTAATGCAAGCTTCCTTACATGTCTAGGTTTAGAAGTGAATGCTCATGTGCTTCACATATTACACCTAAACCAGCATGTTTGCTATCTCTTGGAACAGCTAGCAGTGTAGGAAACTGGTGGTTGTATTATTATGAATTAACGTCATATATTTTGTATGTATTTCTAGTGAGGACAAGTTCATCAAGCAAAAAAGAAATGTGGGACAAAATAATAATTGGTGTGAATGCGTGTGGGAATCGGGTCAGGGACAAGCTGAACTGTCGCAAGAGATTTGATGATATTAGGGCTAAATTAAAAAAAAAAATACAAGACCAACGCGTGCATGCTTCTGCCACTGGAGGTGGGCCGCCAGCACAACGTCTCATATTAACTCCATTGGAGGAGCTGCTTCGGGAAAAATTACTTCCCGTTGTCGCGGAGGGTTTGCCCGGTGACAGGGACATCGGAATTTATTCCTCACAATTTCCACCAGGTGAGAAATGTTACTGTACTAGGCGTGTCGTTGCTTCCAGTTATTTTACACATTTCCGCTGCTATTTGTACTTTCTTCCCAATATAAGCATACCTTCATCTATATATGTATATATGTCTGTCTCTCTCTCTCTCTCTCTCTCTCTCTCTCTATATATATATATATATATATATATATATATATATATATATATATATATATATAAAACTAAATATACATATAAGTTGTAATCCTACTAAAAGCAGTAAATAATATACCACGTGGCATTACGTGCTCATTTGCATGTCAATTCCCACAATCCTTTGCTGCAGTGGAAGCAATTTATGGTGGACGATTATGGGGGACAACAGGGTAGCACACATGTGTAAGACATGCTAATGAGAAAATATTACTAGGTACTGGTGCAGAACATATATATATATTATATTAATGTGTATTTTATTTATTTAACTCCTACAAACACAACATTTCTGCCTCTTCAAATCATGCAACTAATATATTACATGCAACGGCCAACAAACATCACTTGAACTAACAAATGTGTTGAGGTTTATTAAAAGGTCCTTTTTTGCTTCATATCATATACAGACATCATATGAGGCACACGTCGCATATGTTATGTCATTGTGTTCATAGCTTGCACACTTCAGAGTAATATTTTGCTCATCTACCATTGTGTTAAAGCAGCTGCAATTAATATGTAATCACAGCATACACGTCAACAGAGGGGGTGGGGTTCAGCACACAGCCAAATAACAGGGTCATGTTACGGTCAACTTTGTTGACACCATTTTCACCTGCTTGAAGTAACTGAAAGGTCTGGTTGATTACTGTTTTTGGGGGAGGGACTACCGTTCTTACAACCTGACTAGCAAAACAGAAGGTAATCACAGTGATTTGAAAGGTTCACTCTAGGTACTAAATCACCCAACAAGCCATTAGCTATGAAACCGTACGTCACACATTCGTTCACTCAGATCTATAGTTCAACTGATATCAACAACACATTATCACACACAGCATGTGTTGTGTTGTTGAGTGGCAGCCACATTCAGCCGTGCAACAGCTTCTATTAATGTACCACACATATCCTCTAACAAAAACTATTACTTTTCCAATATGACTTTATTAATGATAAGCATTGTGAAAGTTCATCTCATGATAGTTATGTACATTATTATTGTGATATGAGTACACAACATATGCAGTGTATGCCCAATATTAATTATATTATCCTAACGCATTACTGCATAAACATAGTATTTTATTTATTTATTTATTTATAAAATATTTTACCAGGAAGTAATACATTGAGAGTTACCTTTCGTTTTCAAGTATGTCCTGGGCACAGAGTTAAGACAAATAATACATGGTTACAAATACAGTTACATAAATGAACAAGGTATACATTATATACAAGACATTGCGTGCACAGTAAGATAATATATATTATGGGCATACACTGGCTACACACTTTATTCGAGCTCGGCTAGTCCCACGAATTCGGGTATACCCGGGTGTATTGAGGTTTGTGACTGTTTTCTGCCCGAGTGCATTGGGTTATTTTCCAGGCAGGGATTGAAGCATTTTATTCCCGCTGGCTGCAATACTGCACAGTATATATATATATACTGCATTACAATTCATGAATTTATGCCATCTGGTAGACACGCGAAGCATTGCAGCCTATTAAATCCTAATCATTATCATTTAACAGATCAGCCGCCCATCAGCCAGGCATGAACCCAGGCTGGGAAGGCAAACGCAACGGGGCTTGTCAGAGGTGAGGAGCGGCGCATTCCAGGTATCTGCCAGGTACATACTGGGTATTTGCTCGAATAAAGTGTGTCGGTGCAGTATATAGTATGTTGTATGTTACAGAACTAAAAAGCCCTAAGTACACTGGCATGTACATTGTCATTACAAATATTTATGTTCACTTTGCCACACACATTTTCAGTTCAGGAACTGATGCTGTTAGTTAGCCATAAAAACTCAACATACAGTAACTCTATCTTCAATATTTTCACATGTCAATTAACAACTGATGTTATTGTTCTATATAGTTGCTCCTGGAGGACATGTGTCACCTGAGACGGAACAAGTGTCTTCACCTGGGTCATGCAGCTCATCACACCTGGAAGATGAGTGTATGAGGTGCATAAAATATAATATGTTCACTTCTATATGTTATGTTAAAAATGTTCATTATTTGTTTTGCACATGTTATTTAAATAGGATTACTTACTGTCAGTGAAAATTATTTTTTTTACACTACATGTATTTTGTTTGTGATGTTAAGTATCATGTAGGAGTTGTGAGTTGTTAACAACTTTTCATTCATTCTTATTTCACACTGAGTCCAAACAGAATTCGTAAGTCAAGGTACATTTTAATGTGACGTTATTAAACGTATGAAAACATGTTAGGTGTTAGTTATCACAGTGTATAATTACATAGTAAAACAGCTCAGATTAACATGCCATTTCATTATGTGTACATTTATTTTTAGCACATGATGATAATCATGATGATGATGATGATGCCGTCAAAGACACAGAAATGCAATCAAGTGACCATGACGAGGTTCCCATTCAAAGAGTTACACAGGCTATTCCTACAGCAACTAGCACATACGCTGCAATAGTAGCTTCTGAAGAAGTAATTGTTGAAGCAGAAAATCATCGCCATTCAGATCTGATGTCAGTGCACGAAAGGATGATATCACTGCAGGAAGAAACAATATCACAATTGTCACATCTCCATAGAGTGTTCATTGAAGTGCCTAAACAAATGCAAAAAATTAACACGTCATTAGAATCAATAGTTGTTCAGCTAACTCAAGCTAATCACTTGAGAATGACTACAGCAGCACATCCATTCAGCTTTACACCATCAGAGGATGGATGTTTACATGCTACTACTTTTTCACCCCAGTCATCTGATGTTCATTACCCAGGTCGGGATGTTACCGGTAAAGTAGCTGAAAGTTCTCTGCATGTTCCTGACAACATCCTACCGCTGCCATCTGTAGAAAATCTGGAACTGACACCTACAAAGGAGGCGCCAAAAACAAAAATGCACAAGCAGTTACTACTGACCAGTTTTGGACACAAACCAAAAAACCCAAACAAGAAACGGAGCAAGCATCAGTTGTGAACAAGTTGGTACACAGTGAACAAGTGTCACTGGCCACAAGCCCTGCCTGTGAACAGTCACTGGCCACAAGCCCTGCCTGTGAACAGTCACTCTCCACAAGCCCTGCCTGTGAACAGTCACTGGCCACAAGCCCTGCCTGTGAACAGTCACTGGACACAAGCCCTGGCCGTGAACAGTCACTGGACACAAGCCCTGCCCGTGAACACTCACTGGACACAAGCCCTGCCTCTGAAGTGCCACAGGCCACAAGCCGTGCCCCTGAAGTGCCACAGGCCAGTCAAAGTGGCTCTGTTGTGCTTAAAGTTGTAGCCAAACGGAAAAGAAAAATCCAAGAGACAACAAGCAGGCCTGTGACTCGGTCTCAAAAGGAAAAAAAATAATAAATGTTATAATTAACTATATCTGTATTTGGCCTTGTTTTGTTCACTTTAGATTATCTAATTAATATTGTATGTATGATGAAGACCTGTTGTTTCCAAACATTCAAGTATGTCCTTGTACACGTGAAGGTTTGGAAAGATTAACAGTCCTAATGAATGAATATTTTAATTTATATTTATGTATTAATCATCTGTTCAGTAATGGTCCAACATTACCCAGTTGCTATGTTTGGAGAAGCTGCAATTCACTTAGCTGCAAAACATTGTATTTGGGTGTGTTTCATAGGTATTTTAGCTAGTAATTGCATGTCAATATTATTCACATGCAAAACTTAAATCAAACATCTATTTAACTGCTAACATCTTAATTGTCCGTGTAGAGCAGGATTAAGTGTTAAATATTACTTACCTTCACCTTGCTTGAACCTTCTTAATGTTGTCCTTTCATCATGTATGAGTACTGGTTTCAATCCCATATCTGTGAATGTTTAGTAATATATATGTAGTATGTAGGGATATATGTACACACACACAGTGTAATACTGTAGTTAAAAAAAAAAAAAAAATATATATATATATATATATATATATATATATATATATATACCTGTAGAGGTATCAGTACCGTGTTAGCCGAGCTTCAATAATCAAAAAATAAATAGATGATACCGTTCTGTGGCTAACGAAATGCTTTTATTTGTGCGAGCTTTCGAGATACACTGATCTCTTCTTCCGGCGATGTTACAATGAATGAAGCAAGGATTACTTAAAAACAGTGTCTCTTGGAAAGTTATCTGTGCTGGTCCTTCCCCCCGTGTGGATGAGATTTATGGCTGGAGGTGTCAAAGGGTAACTGAAATCAAGTGAAGAAAGAGTGTGTATGTGTATCAGTGTGAATAAAATTGAATGGAGAGCCCACAGTATAAACAGTGCTCTACACAAGGTGTGTGTGGAGTGAGAGGGGATATAAATGGTGTGGGGGGGTGTGGAAATGTGAGAGTTTGTAGCACAACTAAAAGTGTGTGTGGATACTAGTATGTGGTCCCTATTTGTGTATAGGGATGGAAAAATAAGGAGTATTAGTATGTGTGAGAGACAGCTGTGTGTGCATACATATAGCACAGTATGTACATACATGGCCTTTAGCGCTCATTGTATTGTATTGTATGTCTTTATTTATATAGCGCCATTAGTGTACATAGCGCTTCACAGTAGTAATACATGTGGTAATCAAATAAATAACAGATAATATAAATAACAGATCATGGGAGTAAGTGCTTTAGACATAAAAGTAACATTTCGGAAGAGGAGTCCCTGCCCCTAGGAGCTTACAGTCTAATTGGTAGGTAGGGAGAACGTACAGAGACAGTAGGAGGGAGTTCTGGTAAGTGCGTCTGCAGGGGGCCAAGCATTATGTATCGTGTTTAGAATATCCACAGTGCTATTCATATGCTTCTTTAAGCAAGTGTGTCTTAAGGTGGGTCTTAAAGGTGGATAGAGAGGGTGCTAGTCGGGTACTGAGGGGAAGGGCATTCCAGAGGTGTGGGGCAGTCAGTGAAAAAGGTTTAAGGCGGGAGAGGGCTTTAGATACAAAGGGGGTAGAAAGAAGACATCCTTGAGAAGAACGCAAGAGTCTGGATGGTGCATACCGAGAAATTAGGGATGAGATGTAAGGAGGGGCAGAAGAATGTAAAGCTTTAAAAGTGAGGAGAAGAATGGAGTGTGAGATGCGGGATTTGATCGGAAGCTAGGAGAGGGATTTCATGAGGGGAGATGCTGAGACAGATCTAGGAAATAGTAGAGTGATTCTGGCAGCAGCATTTAGGATAGATTGTAGGGGAGACAGGTGAGAGGCAGGAAGGCCGGACAGCAGGAGGTTACAGTAATCAAGACGGGAGAGAATGAGGGCCTGAGTCAGAGTTTTAGCAGTCGAACAACAGAGGAAAGGGCGTATCTTAGTTATATTGCGGAGGAAAAAGCGACAAGTTTTAGAAATGTTTTGAATGTGAGGGGCGAATGTGAGAGAGGAGTCGAACGTGACCCCTAGGCAGCGTGCTTGGGCTACTGGGTGAATGATTGTAGTTCCAACAGTAATGTGGAAGGAGGTAGTAGGGCCAGGTTTGGGAGGAAGTATGAGGAGCTCTGTTTTAGTCATGTTGAGTTTAAGGCGTCGGAGGGCCATCCAGGATGATATAGCAGAGAGACATTCAGAAACTTTGGTTTGTACAGCAGGTGTAAGGTCAGGTGTTGAAAAGTATATTTGTGTGTCGTCGGCATAGAGGTGATAATTAAACCCAAAAGATGTTATTAGGTCACCTAGAGAGAGTGTGTACAGAGAAAAGAGAAGAGGTCCCAGGACAGAGCCCTGGGGTACCCCCACAGAGAGATCAATAGAGGAGGAGGAGGTGTTAGCAGAAGAGACACTAAAAGTACGATGGGAGAGGTAGGATGAGATCCAGGATAGAGCTTTGTTCCGAATACCTAGAGTATGGAGAATGTGGAGGAGAAGAAGGTGGTCCACTGTGTCAAATGCTGCAGAGAGGTCGAGTAATATGAGCAGAGTGTAATGACCTCTGTCTTTGGCAGCATGGAGGTCGTCAGTTATTTTGGTGAGGGCTGTTTCGGTGGAGTGAGCAGTGCGGAAGCCAGATTGTAGAGGGTCTAGGAGAGAATAGGTGTTGAGAAAATGGAGCAAGTGAGAGAATACAAGACGTTCAAGTAGTTTAGAGGCAAAAGGCAGGAGGGAGACAGGTCGATAGTTAGAAAGACAGGTAGGGTCAAGCTTGCTGTTTTTGAGTAATAGTATGACTGTTGCATGTTTGAAGGAGGATGGAAAGGTTCCAGATCAGAGGGAGGAGTTAAAAATGTGTGTAAGCGTAGGGATTATAGTAGGAGCTAGAGGTTTTAGGAGATGGGAGGGAATGGGGTCAAGAGGGCAAGTGGTAGAGGGAGAAGAGGAGATCAACAGCGACACATCCTCCTCTGATACAGTGGATAAAGACTCAAGGAAGGCAGGAGGAGAGTTAGGAAGAGGTGTAGGATGGGGGGAAAAAACAGAGGGGATGTTCTGCCGTATGGATTCCACCTTTTCCTTAAAATAGTCAGCAAAGTCCTGAGCGGAGATGGAGGAAGGAGAGGCAGCTGAGGGTGGTTTGAGTAGAGTATCAAAGACAGAGAACAGTCAGCGTGGGTTAGACTTGTGCATGTTGATTAGTGCAGAAAAGTAGGCTTGTTTAGCTTGTGAGAGGGCAGAGTTGAAACAGGATAGCATAAATTTGTAGTGAAGGAAGTCTGCGAGAGTGTGAGACTTCCTCCAGAGGCGTTCAGAGGAACGAGTGGAGGAACGAAGCATGCGCGTGTGGGACTTTAGCCAGGGTCTAGGGTTAGAAGGGCGAGGGCGGCAGAGAGAAAGCGGGGCATGTAGATCAAGAGACGAGGACAAGACAGAGTTGTACTTTCTGACCAGGTTGTCAGGGTCTGTAGCAGAGCTGAGAGAGGAGAGGGAGGAGTGTAAAGTGGACTCAAAGTCAGGTAAGTGAATAGAGCGCAGGTTTCTGCAGAACCGGGGGGTAGATGGAGGTGGAGAAGGGGAGAAGCGAGATAAAGAGAATGAGATGAGATGATGGTCAGAGAGAGGAAAAGGGGAAATGGAGAAATCAGAGAGAGAGAAGTTTTTAGTGAAAACCAGGTCTAAGTAGTGGCCATCCTTGTGGGTGCTGGCTGCAGTCCACTGTTGAAGGCCAAAAGAAGAGGTAAGAGAAAGAAAGCGGGAAGCCCAAGAGAGAGAGGGGTCATCAATGTGGCAATTGAAGTCCCCAAGGAGAAGAACAGGGGAGTCTGAGGAGAGAAAGAAAGAGAGCCAGGATTCAAAGTGAGAGAGAAAGGCAGAAGGGGGATGAGTAGAGGTAGGTGGGCGATAGATGACCGCCACATTAACAGGGAGAGGAGAGAAGATCTGGACAGTGTGAGCCTCAAAGGAGGGAAAAGCAAGAGAGGGGGGAATAGGAAGGGTTCGGTAACGGCAGACAGAGGAGAGCAGGAGCCCCACGCCTCCACCCCTGCCATCAGGGCGCGGAATGTGGGAGAAGGAAAGGCCACCATAGGAGAGGGCAGCTTCCAGAGCAGAGTCAGACTGAGTGAGCCAGGTCTCAGTTATAGCAAAGAAAAGCAGGGAGTGAGAGAGAAAGAAGTCATGTACAGAGAGGAACTTGTTAGAGAGGGAGCGAGCATTCCAAAGGGCACAGGAGAAAGGGAGAGAGGAGGGAGGGTGGCAGGGGATGGGTATGAGGTTGGAGGGGTTGACACCAGAAGGAGTAGAAGTTGCATGTGGGAGGCAAGGACGAGAGCAAGTTGAAATAAGACAGGGACCAGGATTGGGAGAGATATCCCCAGAAGCAAGGAGGAGAAGCATGGATAGAAAGAGGATGTGTGAGGAGGATTTGTAGGGGTGTTTTTTAGTGCAGGGGATATAGCTGTGTGGTGTCAGAGGACGCAGGTAAGAAAGGAGTTCATGTGAACTGAGAAGTGGTGAAGAAAGGAGAGATGGAGATATATGAATAGAGTTTGAGACATACTGAGGCTGGTAAAAAGAAGTGCATAATTTGAGAAGAAGTGAAGTCACAGCAAATATAAATGGTAAACGCAGCATCACAGCAGTAATGATGCAGTCTGGTATTGATGATATCCTCCTTTCCAGCGTAGTTCAAATGCAGGAATCAGGGCCAGATGGGGTGTCCACTTCTTTCTCACTTCTTTTGAACTTCCTTTTAAACTTCAGTTGTTCAATAGTCATGCCACTTATCATGGGCCACACTTCCTTTTAAACTTCAGTTGTTCAATAGTCATGCCACTTATCATGGGCCACACTTCCTTTTAAACTTCAGTTGTTCAATAGTCATGCCACTTATCATGGGCCACACTTACTTTTAAACTTCAGTTGTTCAATAGTCATGCCACTTATCATGGGCCACACTTCCTTTTAAACTTCAGTTGTTCAATAGTCATGCCACTTATCATGGGCCACACTTCCTTTTAAACTTCAGTTGTTCAATAGTCATGCCACTTATAATGGGCCACTTGGATATGGGCTGCAAGCAGACTAGCTGTTCTGACTGGGTTTATATAGGCCTAAAAAGTCACCTGACAATGTTG
The DNA here is from genome assembly GCF_040206685.1 of Ascaphus truei. Classification (NCBI taxonomy): domain Eukaryota; kingdom Metazoa; phylum Chordata; class Amphibia; order Anura; family Ascaphidae; genus Ascaphus; species Ascaphus truei. The sequence continues at coordinate 221,795,908 of NC_134486.1, forward strand.
TTCTGTCTGCTTAATTAGCACATCTGAGGCACATTCAAACAAATGGTTTTCTACACAGGGTGTTCCCTGCCTAGGTGGCAACACTTAATTTGATTAGGGGTAGACATAAAACAGCATTCAAATATGGATTTTACCTAGCATTGGATCACTTGCATATACTATATAATACACACAGCAGAGGATTTAGAGATGGATTTTACCTAGCATTGGATCACTTGCATATACTATATAATACACACAGCAGAGGATTTAGAGATGGATTTTACCTAGCATTGGATCACTTGCATATACTATATAATACACACAGCAGAGGATTTAGAGATGGATTTTACCTAGCATTGGATCACTTGCATATACTATATAATACACACAGCAGAGGATTTAGAGATGGATTTTACCTAGCATTGGATCACTTGCATATACTATATAATACACACAGCAGAGGATTTAGAGATGGATTTTACCTAGCATTGGATCACTTGCATATACTGTACTATATAATACACACAGCAGAGGATTTAGAGATGGATTTTACCTAGCATTGGATCACTTGCATATACTATATAATACACACAGCAGAGGATTTAGAGATGGATTTTACCTAGCATTGGATCACTTGCATATACTATATAATACACACAGCAGAGGATTTAGAGATGGATTTTACCTAGCATTGGATCACTTGCATATACTATATAATACACACAGCAGAGGATTTAGAGATGGATTTTACCTAGCATTGGATCACTTGCATATACTATATAATACACACAGCAGAGGATTTAGAGATGGATTTTACCTAGCATTGAATCACTTGCATATACTATATAATACACACAGCAGAGGATTTAGAGATGGATTTTACCTAGCATTGAATCACTTGCATATACTATATAATACACACAGCAGAGGATTTAGAGATGGATTTTACCTGAGGAGAGAAGAAGGATAAGATCCATTAGGGTAAGAGTTCCTTCCTTTTAAACTTCAGTTGTTCAATAGTCATGCCACTTATAATGGGCTACTTGGATATGGGCTGCTAAACAAGAGAATGAACCTGCATCGCCACAGCATCACACGCGGAACAAGAGACAGTCCTGTTGGCGAACATTTCTCTGACTCTGGCCATAAGATGAACGATCTGAGGGTTGCCATACTCAAAGGTAATCTTAAAACCCCGAAAGAGAGACGGTTGCATGAATACAAATTTATGCAACTGTTCGGGACACTTAGCAGTGGCCTAAACAGAGATCGAAATTTTATGAGTCATTACTGACACTAGCGAACTCTCTTCCCATGAGCGCTAAAGGCCATGTATGTACATACTGTGCTATATGTATGCACACACAGCTGTCTCTCACACATACTAATACTCCTTATTTTTCCATCCCTATACACAAATAGGGACCACATACTAGTATCCACACACACTTTTAGTTGTGCTACAAACTCTCACATTTCCACACCCCCCCACACCATTTATATCCCCTCTCACTCCACACACACCTTGTGTAGAGCACTGTTTATACTGTGGGCTCTCCATTCATTTTTATTCACACTGATACACATACACACTCTTTCTTCACTTGCTTTCAGTTACCCTTTGACACCTCCAGCCATAAATCTCATCCACACCGGGGGAAGGACCAGCACAGATAACATTCCAAGAGACACTGTTTTTAAGTAATCCTTGCTTCATTCATTGTAACATCGCCGGAAGAAGAGATCAGTGTATCTCTAAAGCTCGCACAAATAAAAGCATTTCGTTAGCCACAAAACGGTATCATCTATTTATTTTTTGATTTTATATATATATATATATATATATAATCAAAAAATAAATAGATGATACCGTTCTGTGGCTAACGAAATGCTTTTATTTGTGCGAGCTTTCTAAACTGGTATATATTTTTTTTTTCACAACATTCACTTGATTCTTCCTTGTGAAAACACAGTATTATAATAATAAAGGCCTAATGTTAGTGAAATATACATAATCACAGCCTATAACACTATGGGCCTAAAATTAATATTAATCACATAATTCACTCATGTTGATCACCATTTAAATAGGTTTCATACAAGGCCTACTTAGTGGCATAAATATGTTCAGTGTACAACTGGATTAAATAGATATATTATAGGTTCTAACACTACAGGCCTTCTAAACTAACAAAAGGCCTTGTTTGATGGTAAATCTAAATTCGAAACAGCTGAATGTAGTAGGCCCTCAAACATAGTAACCCTGTAATATGTAACCATTTCAAATAGTCAGAGCAATATAAAAAACCCTGTTAACATATAAGCCCTTAAATACAGTTATATACACAAATATGTAAATATTGGTTATAGAGACATATATATTGTACAATATACATATGTATATGTGTTTATGAGATATATATATATACACAGGGAAATGTAGGAAAAAAGCATACACAAAAAAACATTAGCAGCTGTGTGTATATCTCATTATATGTCTGTGTAAGCACTATTTTCATAATGCCAACACTGTTTTTGTACTCATCCACATTGTTATTTAATGAAAATCAGACACTTGTCTTGAGAATGTAGATAAAAAAACCTTAATTTGACTTTCACAGTGAAATGGCAATCAGAAACCACAAATGTCTGCCAATTATTTCTACACAATGGAATTGGTGTTTGCAAAAAGGAGTGAAACATGTAACTTTTATTTTGGCCTTGAGTAGAAAGCCACAAAACAGATAACATTTACCTCGTTTCACATTCTCAAGAGAGAACGTGCAACTCCACTCACATTATTTGAGACGCTGCAATGGCTGAGGATCTAATTCTCAACATGCATCCACACAAAGCGTATAAAGTAATGATTGCGGAGGCGATCATATCAACTCAAGAAAACAAAGCCAACGTGGGCCAGATCTATGATTTGATACGAACTAAATATCCTTATTACCAAGACCCTGGCCGGTCGGGAAATTTTAAATCCTCGGTAAGATTCACTTTATCAACAAATGAATGTTTTGAACGTGTGCAGGATAACCTACATGAAAGGTATGGATTTTGGCAGATTGCACCGCAATTTAAAATCACCATGGAACATGGCACATATCTTCTGATAAATAGCATATTTATTCCTAATAATAGCAATGGATCCGCTACTACTGTTCCGTGTGAATCGATACCTGCTGCAATATCTGCACCCTCCATTCCTGAAACACACATGCTACAAGAACATAACTGCTATGATGTTTTACAAAGCCTTTCTGCTGCAAACGCATTCGAATGGCTACACGAAGAAATGAACGTACCTCCGGACCAATTGTTTGAAGAAGGCAGTGCCGATTCCTATGAGCGCCTCATGGAGATGTGTGTCATACAGGATTCAGCGGTTGGCTCAAGCATGGATGCAAATGCATTGTCTTTCTGGAGCGAGCAGTTTAAGCCAGACGAAGTGTTACTTCTAGAAGAATGGTAAATATAACAATCGTTATGCGTTGACTCACCGTTAAAAATGTAAACTTTTGTCTATCCACCATTTTTACTTTAAATGCGTGGATACAGCGTTACATTGCAGACTGCATAACATGTAGCGGTCACAAACACATTGTTTCCTATTACAATATACTAGAACCATAAACATTAGTACACATTGGTCACGCAATACATATTCCTACTTTCCTATCTCTTAAAACATATAATAGCAACATGTTACCATAACTGTAACACACACCTGTTTCTTTATTATGCAACATCCATAAAAAAAAAAACGGGTCAGCCACATATGACGTGGGACCCTTGTCATGTGCCAAGGCGTCCTTAAAAAGGATTACGGATGTAAGGCCCGCCCCCAACCGACGTGCGCGCGTGAAAGCCTATTGGCTGTGTCGGTTTGTTATAGTTACGGTCACTGCACTGTGTCATGCGTGCGCGTCTGTGTTTGTGGGCGTACAGTGTGCGTAAGGCCAATGTTAATTCTGTGGGAGGAGTTTTTGCATGCACTTCACGCTGCCTTAACATGACGTCACACGTATTGGATTCACGCATTGTGTGATCGGCCGTTGTTTCCGTCCACACACATCTGTTTAAAAAGATTATAGAAGTACGCGTTTATAACGAATGTAGTTTCGCCTTCATTGGATTTGAAATAAATATTATATGGTTAATGGTATTTACAACATGTATTGAACGCACAAAGTACGCATTGATTTGCGCATGCGCTAACACTTAGTAGACCCAATCGTGAAGTGCGTGCGCACAGTAAGATGTGCGCGCACATTTTTATGTATACAGCCAACGGACAGTTCATATACTGCACCGACACACTTTATTCGAGCAAATACCCAGTATGTACCTGGCAGATACCTGGAATGCGCCGCTCCTCACCTCTGACAAGCCCCGTTGCGTTTGCCTTCCCAGCCTGGGTTCATGCCTGGCTGATGGGAGGCTGATCTGTTAAATGATAATGATTAGGATTTAATAGGCTGCAATGCTTCGCGTGTCTACCAGATGGCATAAATTCATGAATTGTAATGCAGTATATATATATATACTGTGCAGTATTGCAGCCAGCGGGAATAAAATGCTTCAATCCCTGCTTGGAAAATACCTCAATGCACTCGGGCAGAAAACAGTCACAAACCTCAATACACCCGGGTATACCCGAATTCGTGGGACTAGCCGAGCTCGAATAAAGTGTGTCGCCAGTGTACATAGTTATGCGTGCAACACAATTAACAAAATGATCAATAATGATGTTTACTTGTAACCTTGTAGTTCTAACATATAAGTGATTAACGCGTGGATATACACAATCATATAGAGATGTGTAACGCGTTGTCACGGCTACACATATATTAAGGTGCCATCTTTGACCATAATGTGTTTGCTGTTTTTCAGAGATGTCGGGGAAGATTCAATGGGATCAATGTATCATTTCAGAAGAGTCTAACGTTATATGAGATGATTGTGAGGAGGAGCGACCGATTAATATACTACTTATGGAACTATTTAGATATTGCTTGCCGCGCATATTAAATAACAATACAAAATGTGATCCAACTATGCCTATATTGCATAAGCACATAATTAACATAATGATGTTGCTAAATAGTGCAGTTAGAAAATTTAATGTGTGTTCTTTATTTAGTACTAACATTATATGGCATGGTCTGTTTTATATATAACAACCATTCCCACTCTGAACAAACATTTGTGTAGTATATTGTGTAATGGAACGTATAAATGTAGAAACTATGTAAAGGAGACTTACAACCAACTAGCCATTTAATGTAAAAATTCTCTTGTAACATAGGAATGTTGTTAAAATGGTTTGGGACTGCTGCAAAGAATGTTATTGGCAAGATGTAGTGGTCAACTACAATGCATGCAGTTATGAATATTAGGTCAACATCATGTAAACAATTACGTTTATGTGTATATTTCTTGTAGCAAACTAACTGTAGTTTTCTGTGTTTATTAAACGTTCAACACATACATAGTAAAGTGAATATGATGATATAAGCTACCATAATAAAGCTGATGTTATCATTTGACGGTGTTATACATGCATCATACACAAATTGATACAGACACAAACAGTTGTATTGAAAAGTGTGCCTATGCAAATGTGCACGTGATTGACGTTCATATGTTGAGACTACTTGTAAATGATCATCATAATAATGATGAAGTGACATGAAGTACATGACAACTATATTAACAACATTTTCATTGGGTGAAATTAATAATGCAAAATTACACAAAATTTTGAGACAATACTGGGTTTATGTTAACAGTTTGACACTTGTTACATGTAGGTCACATCAACACAGATGTGTGACTTATACATACACATGTGAGAATGCTAAAGTAATCTTTACTAATAATGTACAGCATTACTAATAACATACATTGCAACATATAAGATTTACAAAGCATTGGTGTGATTACAGGCATTCATGCATGGACTGTTATGATCAGTCAATTGCATCCGTGATTAATCATCTCCCGTTAGGATAAAACTATCAGCATTTATCCCGTTCTCTCCACCCACCTCTATATTAGATTAATGGAATTTTTAAGGGAACATACATTAAATGTGATGTAATGGCACTAATCATTTTCTAATACAATGCTCATGAAACCTCAATAGTAGGTAAACGCATGTACATGATTCAGAAACTACATGTATGTAAAATTTAACGTGTAGCAATATGTTGGGTTTTAACATCGTATAATTAAACGTCTATTGAGTTAGGCACATCTTATGACAGATGTCAGTTCATATACATACCATGATCAGTCATAGAGGAGATATACCTATAATACAATGGAACAATATATACATTTCAAACATGTACATGACATCTTCACTAACGTAAGCAACACAGCAAAGTGTGTATTTGGTGTTAAATGTGAAACACCATGTATATTTTATCACATAACAAATGAAAAGCAGCCTGGTGTACACATCATATGGATGCGCATGTTACACTGTAACAATAACATTGTATGTAAGCATACTGCAAGAATGAATGACTATGGCCATACTATGTGTATTGTGTCAGTATCATCACCAACACAATGCTAAGCAATTACTCATTTGTTACACCAGTTGTATTCACATACACACAACTAATTTACAATCGAAGAAGGATTATATAACCTGTGCAACAATAACATACCGGTGCCACATGCCTTTGTGCACACAGCAGAGAAGAGAAAGGTGTGCAACCCATATTCATCTGTGTCCTAACAGAAGGTTATGTAAAAAAAAATTAGTGTTAATATTACATAATTAATATATAAAAGTAGTACTATGAAAATATATGTTTTTACTTACAAGAAAAAAAGGAATTTATGAGATTCTGGCGTGTCTGGCCACCACTGGCTGTTTGTTCATTTTCAGCAGCTACATGGGTGGGATGCTCCTCTACCAAAACCTCAGCTAGGTCTGATTGTACATTATGTGTGAGTGCCACATTGTGCAAAATGCAACAGGCAATGATAATATCAGACACTTTTTGAGGCTTGTATAGAAGAGCCCCACCAGTTCTGTCGAGACACCTAAATCTGGTCTTGAGTAGGCCAAATGTCCTCTCTATAACAGATCGCATAGATATATGGGCTGCATTGTACCTCTCCTCTGCTTCAGTTTGAGGGTTTAGCACCGGAATCAAGAGCCAGGGCCTAATTCCGCATCCTGAGTCACCTATAATCAATGGAGCACACATAAGCTTACATTAGTGATAAGATTCTACAATGAAATGATTCCTAAACAAAAATGTGTTTGGTGTTACAACATCCAAATATGTACTCACCCAGCAGCCAACCATGTCCAAAATGTCCTTCCTCGAAAGCATGGAAGACTGAAGAGTTCCTCAGGATAGAGGAATCGTGACTGGAACCAGGGAATTTGGGTACCACATGCATTATCCTCATCGTGGCATCACATACCACCTGGACATTCAGTGAATGGTAGTGCTTACGGTTGCGGTAAACATGCTCACTCTGACTAGGTGCAATCAAAGCAACATGGGTGCAATCGATTGCACCCAGCACACATGGTATCCCTGCTATGTTATAAAAGTCATTCCTGACTTCCAGCCACTCTGTCGCCTCTGTAGGAAAATGAATATAATTCCTAGCGCGTCTATTGAGTGCATAGAGAAACTGGGAAAAGGCCCGCGAGAATGTAGATTGCGAGACCCCGCCCACTATGCCCGCTGTTGTCTGGAATGACGTGGAAGCAAGATAATGTAATGAGCACAGCATTTTAACAAGCCCAGGGACTGCACGACCTCTGGCTGTCAAAAAATCTAAATCTCACCTTATCTCTTCATAAAAAGATAAGATTGCTGCTGAACTCAAACGATAGCGACTTACTATCTCCTCCTCACTCATCCCATCTAACAGGGTTCTCTCCCTGTACACACGCGGACGAGGCACAACTTGTCTCCTCTGTCTTCTCCTCTCATCTCCTATCCCTCTACCTGTCCCTCGCCCTGTCCCTCTCCCTGTCCCTGTCGTATCCGCGTGCCTGTCCCTGTCACTGTCCCTGGCTCTGTCCTCCCTTGCCCTATGTCATTCTCTTGATCAGCAAACCACTCATGCAAAAGAATGTTCCGACGTCTCCTAAACAATCGCAACATTTTGAAATGAGTAGCTGTGAATGAGCAGGTAATGGGCGTCCTTTAAATAGGTATGTGATGATGTCAGGTGACATAGTAAAATGCAAGGTGTTACATTAACATATTAAAGTACTTGGCTCCCAAGCTGTCTAAATTTGATATAAGAAGTATTTGTTCTGTATATTCAGCAGGGAAGCATGATATTTGACAATGATGTAACGTGAAGCTTTGTACAAACATTGTTTGAAAATTATTAGTGTAATGTGCAATGCATGTAACACTTCTGAACGCAACAGTCAGTCATGTAATTATACAAAAAGCCTGAGATTGACGTGGAAAAAGTTTGCTTTAACATGTCTAATTAGCCATGTTATTGTCACATGTTCACAACAATGAATTCTCGTGTGCATATGCATACATTTATGTAATGAGGATAGTTGCTATAGAATCAGTTTGAAAGGTGTCACAATGATTAACTAGTGTACATGTGTGTATAAGTTAGGTTGAAGTGCTTGTAATGCAACGTTTACAATGTAAACATGCAATGTGATTGACTGTCCAATAACGGACGTCATGAAAAAAGGGAGGACCCAAAGTACATGAAAACATGAGAAGAAAGATGTACATGAACGTTTAAAGATGCGTTACACATTACAAGCATTGTGTAATATAAAGCAACATGAATATACGGTGGATGTGTTAGATGTGTGACATGTGTAACATCATATAAAGAATTGT